>NC_054556.1:15385007-15685007 GCF_017654505.1 Polyodon spathula
AAATCGTTTGATGGTTGTGGCCACAGCAGTTACAGACACTTGCAAAGTTCTTGCAATTTGTCTTAAAGATTGACCTTCATTTCTTAAAGTAATTACAGACTGTCTTTTTTCTTTGCTTAACTGATTGTATTTTGTCATTTTCTGCTCCCTTACATTGGGAATGACAAACTTATATTTATAGTAATCATGGACCCTCACCTGTTAACAATAATTGGTAACAAAAGGTTAATTAGGTAACATGTTAGTTAACTCAGAGAACATCTAACAAAGATGCTTTTATACTTAGTCAGTGTTCTAACACCGTGTTATACACATTTCAGACTTTTGACTGACTTGGGCTTCAGACTGAAATCCCCTTGCTTTGGGTGACCATTTCATTGAAATTGGTAAGATTTACATTTTCATTTAAAAATATAATTTTTGAATGCAATTCACTTATGATTATCAGCTTATATAAGTACACGTATCATATAATGAAATATTAAGTGTTTATAGATAAGTTTATACAGTTAAAAGCATAGATAATCATGAAAAACCTGGTTTCACACAGGTGTACTCAAACTTTTGACTGGTAATCTATCTATCTATCTATCTATCTATCTATCTATCTATCTATGTATCTCTAGATTCTAGCTATCTAATCTATCTATATATATATATATATATATATATCTATATATATATATATATATATATATATATATATATATATATATACATATATATTTGTAATCAACAAACACAGATGCAGCTACACAGTGTAATTGCGGTTTTGTATGTTTAATATTAATGTTTACATTTTTTAAAACTTCGATTCTGCAACTACAAATCGTGTCATTAGGCACACACAAAATGAATAGGAATGAATCTATTTTTCATTTAAATACATTATTAATATTGTTTTTAAGCAGCACCATCTGCTGTTTTAAATTAGGTTAATGATTTAGTAAGTGAATCCATTCATTACACTAATTGTTTATTTTATTCCAAGGTATCATTAATTGATTAATCCACAATAAAGTTTGCAATGTGTTGTATTGTTTTCTATAATGTGACAATATAACAAAGTATTTGGAGAGGGAGAATGTTCTGGAGCCTCACCATTGCCTTGTAGAGAGTCCTTAATGAAGTCAGGTTGTAATCCAAAGGGAAATAGGGTTTCTGTTTACTATCAGGGGCATCACAAACTTAAACAGGCCTACATAATATTTAGTAACCAATAAGTGACAACTATTATAATATTGGAATATGGAAACAAGCTTGTTTATAATACAGCTAGTTTATCTAACTAGCCGCATGCATGAGCCATGTATATGTGCAGAGCTGTCACTATAGTAATTCAAGTAACAGAATACCCATTAATAGTTACAGCCTGTTTGTAACTATTGTCAATTTGAATTATAATCCTAATTTATGTCAATGTAGTGTTTGTAGGTGAGATTAGTGTTTGCAGGTGAGAATAGTTAATAATAGAATCAGTTGATATTGTATTGTTGTTAATGTTGCAGAGGTCTCTGCCTAAGTGTAGCAGGTAAGTTTTGATATTTATTGATATTTGATATTTATCTAATATACTTCAGGTGATCTAACCAGTATAATGTTGTCTAAGAACAGCACTGTCTGGTAAGTTGTTCAGCTATTTGGAGTGCTCTGTTCACCATACTATTTTATAAAAAAAAAAATATTGACAGTCCATTTTGATTACATTCCCCATAGACTTGAACTTTGACCCATTCGACTTCGAGACCAATTTCAATTCAAACCCATAATGTCTCATTTTCAGTCACTCGACAACACCCCCACAGTAGAGAAATGTTCATTAGGGAGCAACAAAATGAAAATACTTTATTAAAAAAAAATCAATAAATAAATGTATGTAAAGCTGGTATATTCATATCTCAGAGAAACTGGAGAGGAACAGGAAATTCAAAACATTCCTGTCAATGACTTTCAAAAATTCAATCACTCGACAACACCCACAATTCGTGATTTTTAGGCATTTTTATTTTTATGTTATTTTTTGCAGTTCATTATCTATGCAGTTTAATTCACTATTCTTGAATTATCAAAAATACAATTATATTTAAGATTCTTTAATATTGACTTAATGTATGTTATTATTATTAATTACATTCACTTGCAATTTGAACCTCAGCACTTGTTTATTGTCTTATTACAGATACTAATATCCATGTATTATTAAAAAAAATAATAATACATGGACTTCAGTGAGTTAAAGGAAAATAATTCCATGTCGGGTTTCTGTGACTATAGTCTCATAGTTTATGGTAACGCATAAACCCGAGATATAATAATTATCTTCAAACTCACTGAAGCCCTATATATATTGTAAAGTAGCAGGGAGAGGGGCAAAAAAAAAAAAAAAAAAAAAAAGTAGTGTGAAACCTTTATGTTAAACTGTGTTTTGTTTTAGGACGGGAAAACAGCTTAGCTTAGGTAGGGATGGTATTGTGTTTAGTTAGTGCTCCGAATAAGAGCTAGGTGTTTGGTTTGTGTTTGTTTACGTTGGTTTTTGTGTTTATTTTCATTTAAGTTTAATTCTATTGCACAATTCTGCTTTTTGTTTGTTTCTTGAAACACATTGATAATTACAGATGTGTATTTATATGTTTTAATAGTAGTTAATTATTGAATCATGTACCTGTGGTTTGCAGGTTCCATTGAGGAATGCTGGGCTGGGATACCTCTTTTGTGGAAATGAAGCTGGGGTGGATACTGAGGGATAGAGTCCAGATACTTGTTCACTCGTTCTGTGGACGTTTTACAATTACCGTTCTCTCCTCCTGGAGAGAAGTTTAACACAACAACAGAATGGTGAAAACTACCGGTTCCTGAAGGCATGCATTGTTTTTCTCTCTCCAATAACTCCTCCTGATCACAGGAGAAAAACAGTGATGGTTAAAAAGTGCGTAAGACAGCAAAGTGAGGTGTTAATGTTTTTACATTCCCATAAAGCAATTTTTTTTTTCTTTAGATTTGCTAGTTTACTAAAAATGTTAAATAAATTGCTTTAGGAATTTTAATTACACAGGCTGCTTTTGGATTAATATTGGTTACCGCAATGTTAAATGCCTTGCAGCTGTGTCCATTCTTAAATTGATTAGCTAAGAGTGGTGCTGGAGCAGTAATGGTGTAGCTTAACGAGAGCTCAGCACCTAGTAGAATTCAGTTTCTTTGTTTAAAAATCAGCGTCGGGTTTAGTGACTAAATAGAGAAGTGCTTTATAACTTGAAACTTCCATCTCCTGTGTCTGTTTAAAAAGAAGTTGGAACATGAAAACAAGCTCTGCCTTAATTGTAGACACACTGTACTTCAAAACACATGACACCATACAGAAAAGCTCAGTGCTAGCATGGTGCTTTTACTGTTTTACGCAGAGGGCATACTACTAAGGATAACATTACAACAATCAACACAGTCATTTTTGAAAATACATCTGCCTTTTATTCATCTGCATTACATTAGACTCTAAATTCAAAGAACTTTAATACATTTACTGGTGCCTTAATGCTTCTGGCCATAATTAGGCATAGTTGGAAAAGTAACTCTGACCCAAATGAAAAAAAACAGTTCATGATTAAGCATTCTATACCTGACATTATCGAGCATTTTTTTTAAAAACCTTTGCACCGAACACACACAATATCACAACGTGGTTCTTTTTTGCTTCCGAATGACATGTACTGCATACACACAGAATAATGCAAATATTGTTAATACCTCAGTGCTTGTCTACTTTTGAAATTGCCTCCCAGTGATAGGCTCCATATGGTAACCCTAGTTATCACATCAATTTAGCTCTTACTTTATTTGAGAACCTATTTGAAGCTGTAGTGAAGCTTAGCTGAAGCTAAAGTATTACATGTATAATACTGCAGGCATGCAACAGATAAAGCCTTGAATGGTCTGTGACTAAGCTAAATTTAACCCTATAATGGAGAACCTGTGTTCTTTTAGTGTTCAGCTGTTCAGTGAAAGAAAAATAAACTCCATCTGCAGCTGTGCTTGGCTTGTATGATTTGAGATAGCCACTTGATGGTTCTGATACGGTTCTAAAGTACTGTATTTTAACTACTTTTGTGGCTGAAGGGGTGTGCTAATATACAAATAATATCTTCTATGGAGGAGGCTGTTAAAGCACTGCATTAAAAAAAACGAATCAGTGTATACTTGCACTGTCTTTCTGTTCACTTGTATTAGGACCTGTCTGCCCAATTGCATTTGTCATCTCTATTATACCCACCCTGGGTCCCTTGATTACTCTGGAGCAGTGATACTGCTCTTGTACCCTGATGGCTATGGATATGTTCAAGATGAAAAGAGCACCCACCAGTTACTGTATTATGCTGTTGCACAGTCCAGCATATTAGCAGTATCATACAACACACATGTTGTGCATTAGCTTAAATTTACAATGATTTACCCTATCCCCTCCATCCATAATTAAGCTCTCGCTCTATCAACCAGTCCTTACTAATCTAAAGGTGCAGGGCTTGACAAGTGACATTTATGGAAGGTACACGTCTAAGAGATTGTTACAGTACTGTGCTTAATAGTAACTTAATGGAAATAAACTTTTTTTTGTATTCTCTAAATATAGATATATAAATATAGCAACACAAACAAAGCAGGTGTTTTCAAATGTCATTTGATTTTTTCTCTTTTTACATTTCCCTTTTTTATGCTGTTTGCATTCGGAGTGGTTCTGTGTTTTGTTGCTTCCATGTTGAGTTCATTTCTCTAGATCTGAGAACCTATGAGCTTGAATGAAAACCTTGAACCAAACAACCTTCCTTACTCCATTCAAGTGATATGATAATGTGACCAAGGTTAAAGCCAGGTAAAATCAGATTTTCTGAAGAATGATAACTTGATATGGGAACAACAGAACCCTGGATTGCTTACAAGGATTGCAAATATGATAATAGTATGAGAAAATGCAAAAAAATAAAAAGAAATGTAAAGCTGCTTACTCTTTAATAATGGTAAAGCAGTATTGCTTAAAGCAGTACCATCAAAACAAACGGTGAAAAACACATTAGCTTGACACAGCTGGGTTAGGAAAATAACTAAGCCTTTGCCTGGTTATAGCTCATTTGAATCCCCTTTATGGTCTCAATCTGATTCGAAATTGATTGAGACATTGTTTGAATAATAAATTAATGGTTAATAACCATGCAAAAGCTGGTCGTGGACTAATGTGTATCTCTAGAGACACTTACAATGCTGGGAGTGAATTGTTATGCCTTAAGGCTTGTGAATATTCACAATAATGAATAGAGCTAATACAATGAATGCCATCAATCTTACCTGTCATGGATTTCAATGCATTACAGTAGGTCACCTGAGAACTTTTAAACTTATGATACAGAAAACATTTAGTTATATTAAAACTGTCTGATTCTGTTTTTCTAGGTCATTTCCCCTCAGCAGTGTGTTCTGGGTCCAAGAATGTCAGTCAATAAGGAAAGCAATTGGTTGGCCTACAGGTGAAATGACCAAGGAAGTGTAAAAGTATCTGAACGCATGCATTTCAAACAGATTTCTTAACCCAATATTGAATCTGATTTTGTAAATGAAAATTAATAATATCTTTTTAAACTGCAAATGGACGTGAATGTCAGATTTGTGGAGTAATTTGCTTATTAATATTTTAAAATAACATATAGTAATATATTATAAGGTTCATTATTTCTTACCAGTTTAACTGAATTTGGTTCTGATTGTCGGCTTGCAAGAATGTGTTTTTTTTTTTTTATTCTTGTCCTCGAATAAATTCTATAATTAACCGCAAGAGTTTTATAGAACATTAGACTGATGTAGATGAAAAATAGCAGATCTGATTCTCTACAGTGCATTAGGAACTGAAGCCATGGAGTGAGCTGACTGAAAAGTGAGTGTCAAGGATTATACATTCATAGTGTCTATTGCCTTGTTACGATTTATAAGCCACGTGCACACTGTTTCAATATTATATCTGAGAGCAGAAAAATGCTAATTGGTGTTTGTGCTTTTCTACTGAAAATGATATGTCTAATTATTGCCTTGTTACGATTTTGAATTAAGAAGCCACTTGCACACTGTTTCACAATATTATATCTGAGAGCAAAAAAAAATGCTAATTGGTGTTGCTGGTGCTCACTAATCTTCCATACGTTGTAGCTTCTACACATTAAAACATGCTGTAAAACATGTTAGTCATAAGTAACTGATATGAGCAGTTAACCTTTTAATGCCTGAAGTAACATCACTGTATCTGATTTTAAAAATATTCGTCATACCAGAAAAAAAACTAAAATATGGTCCACCTCAAGTCTGAAGGGAGATAAACTAGGGGTATGCCTGAATACGACTACAAACGGGTATTCATAATGAGTATGGCTTGTACCAGTAATACACAAGTAATTTTGCTATTCTGAGAAATATAATGTAAAAAATGCTCTGAATCGGCTACTAGCCGGGCATTGACGACTGCAATCGCACGTCTTGAGATAGAGCCAATCCAGGGGGTAAGGAGAAAGGACCAGTGAGACAATCTCTGGTGTTAAGCATGCTCTTGTGTTGTCAGACAGATGGAACATTCGGCTCAGAATCAAACTTTGAATTAACACTACAATGTTTATTTTAAATCGCTAAAAACAGCTGCAGTTCTTATTCACAGGCAACTGTAATTGGAAGTACTGTAGTTTTCGAAAGGCGCATGTTTTATGGTACTTGAGGGAGGTGTATATTGAAGTTTATTTCTGTGGATACAACTTGATCAGTATGGCAAATAAGTTCTACAGCTTTAAACTGAAAGCTGTTGAGCTCGCAGATCAGTGTTTGACTAGGTGAAGTTACATACTAGTGTAGAGAGGAGAGTGAAATAATAACAAGAAATGTCAATTCAACACCAGTTTATTTTCCATTCTTTTCTTACAGCAGTTTCCATTGACACTCGAAAACACCACACCCACACTATTCAAACTTCTTGTCTGGATTAGGATTCTACACCGTCTCTTACTAGCCAAAATACTGTGCCTACAATCAAGACAGAAATGCATGTAAGAAACTTAAATAATAAATCATACAGCTCCTGAATTACAAAAACAATTTTTTGGCTAATTCCTAAATATATATACTGATTTATGCTGCTTTTTTTACTCCGTACATAGTGCTGTGTACATATGATTCTTATTTTGGGTTCCATAAACTACAGTAAAATACTGGTATGCTCCAGTGTGTAATAGTATTCTTTTAAATACATTTTACTCAAGTTTATTCAATTGATTTTGTTTCTATATGTAATGTTTTGCCATACTGTGTTTTGTATGTATTTCTTTATTAAGTGCTGCATTTATTTGAGCTGGGGTAAGAATTTTTTTTACATGTTTCATTATTGAGAGGGACGTTTATTCAAGGGCCATTACAAATCTAAGTGCGGTGCCGATTCAAGGGTGGCGGTAATTCAAAGTAATATGATATATTACTTTCACTTTGAAAAATGGATTACCTAATTTTTCTAAAAGCTTATCATTTATTTAATTATTTTGATAAATTTAGTGGTCACCAATTTATATTGTTCTTGTTATTTTATTTGAGATCAGAGATACCTTTTCCCTGTCACTTCATGTGATTTCATCCGAGCCAATCTAAATACGAGTAATATGTTCTCTGAACACTCCCAATGTAAACCAAATCCAATGTTTTACCAATGAGCATTTTCATTATTGAAGTAATAAATGTTCATCATTGTGAATCTTGTGCTCGGTAACACTGTGTAACAATTATTATTATTTTTTTTTTGTTCCAGGGTAGTAAGTGTTATTTTCTAATTGCTTATGCCTCAAAAGTATAGAAAATGGCTATTATTCCCCACAAACTTTGTTTTTGTGACCAGGACAGTGATATTTCAAAATATCACTATTTCCAATGGGAAAACGGGCAAATGTGTGTATTTTCGTTCACATAAGGTCAGAAAAAAACAACATATGAATCCAAATTAACATGTATTTATACTAAAGTAATACAAAAATGACTACAAAAGATTTAGAAGTGAGTCGTTTTTCGAGATTTACGATTATACTGTATTTAAGATCAAAACAGTTTACTCTGTACGGCTGGGTTTTTTTGAAAATCAACGTTATATATTATGTTCTCTTTTATTTCCCCTTAATCACCTGGATTGGTTATATATCTTTGTTCCAGTCAAACAGGCCCCCCCCCATTGGGGTTCAACTAGCACCTCAGGACAGAAGCCCCAGTTTATAGGTTTATTTTCTTTATTAAGCCCTCTGCATTGACAATTTAAGCCAGGGAACATTTTTTGGGACATTTTGGTTTCTGGGGTTTTTTTTGGGACTCTGCCCATTGGGCGAGCAAGGACTTATACTGGACTGTCTTTACTTATTGATCAGATTTATTCTGTAATTGTGGAATGTGATTCTTCACTTATCTATCCTATTGCTCTACCAGTTTTATTGTTATCCAGTATTTGTTTACTTTGTAGTTTTGTTTTTATTGCCTCAATGCATATTTATTGTAAGGATTACTGTCTTAACCCACATTTTATTTCTTAGATCTGGCACTTGGCTCACATAGCTTTTTAATATGTGGATTATTGCATTAAATAATTGACCTAGAGTTGAATTTGTTACAACCTGGGATAAAGGCGCCTGCTAAATAAGCTAATAACAGCATTATGGTCTGGAATACTAGGGCAGAGGTTGAGAGACAATTCCATAAAGGTAATGAATTTATGATTTAAGCATTTTTTTAAATGTTCAGTTGGTAAAAGCTAAATTGTACAACTACCGATTCATCCTTCATAGATTAACCCTTTGCAGTCCAATGTCAGACCCTGTCTGAAAAAAAGATGTAAAGCACAGGTCTCTAGTTGTTTTTTCTCCGAAAAAAGACGAGAAAACAACCAATGGCCAAGTGAGACCGATAGGAGCTGAATGAAGCCGAAAAAAAGATGCACCAGAGATAACACTGACAAAAACAAAGGAGATAGCTGCTTCTGCACCCAGCACTCAAAGAATATCATTTGCAGAGCTTTTTGAGATATTATAGTAATAAAATAATGACTTTGCATTATTGAGGAGTTTGGTGATAACACGAGTGATCAGAAGGATTTGGCAGTACGTATGTCTAGAAAGAGGTATGTGAAAAACAGTGAAGAAGGGGTGGGGCTTGGCTGGAGATGCAGTATTGATGTCGTTTTGCCATGCAATATGTTAAACCTGTTTAACTCTGAAAAAAAATTTAAATGGCGTGCGTAAAAAAAATGGCACTTGTGAAAATAAATTGGACAAGATGTGCCTGACAGGCGCTGAATGAATGGACTGCAAAGGGTTCAATACCATAATGTGTAATAAAAACCATGTTGTATCAATAACTATAAATCACTCTCTATTGATAAATTCAGGAACCCAGTACACTAGTTAAATGTGTTTAGACTAAAAGCCTTTCTCAATGTCTTCAAAACTTCTTGAGTCTAATGGCAAATGTTCTGGCTTGTTCCTTCTTTAGTACACTAAACTCTTAACTTTCTTTTACCTTATTCTCGGATTCTTGCCAGTTTAAGAAAAAAATAAAATTAACTCCTGTGAAAGATAAAACCCAGAACAAAATAGACTAGAGGGAGCCATTGTGTTTGACACTGCCATTAGGTGAAAACCAAAGAATGTTTATTGGACTACTTGGTGTATCCCAGTCACTATATGATTAAAGCATAAGTACTGTGTTTGTTGAAGGTTTTATTACACACTGTATGTATGTGATTAATTACTGCATTGTAATCTATTAATCTACTTGTAGTTCAGCTAGTATTTCCATTAATCAAAGGACATGTTCAAAGCTAACAATGTTGCTTCAGAGTCTTAATGAGTACTGCTGAGTCTGTTAAGATTTTGAAATGCAGGTCCCATAGGAAGGTACCACATGGTCTGTGTGCTGCTTGGAGAAAATACAGACGCTGTACTAGAAATATTGTTTCTCAATCTGGAACATATTATAACTGCATCGCTGATGTAACATCTCAAACCAAATGTACAGCTTCTGGGTTGCACACCAAAACTAACTGCATAACTGTTGGCTTTCTGTAGCAGAGGTAGTGAGTGGATTATTTTGAAATGTATAAATATGCATCCTGGATCACTTGTGAAATGGGAAGAATGAACGCCAGGACTCCGCGGTTCCCAGCACTTGAGGTCCAGTTCTCTGCTGCAGTCAAGTTATTAGTTAATTGACACTAGGCCAATTTAACTAATTTAGGACCTGGAGAATTAAGTGACTGTTGAAATTATACTAGTGCCTGGTTGATTACACACTGTTTGCACCAATTCCTGTGTCCTAGAGGACAAAATCACTTCACTGTAATTTTCCAAATATGTTATACAGCATGTATCTTGTGTATGGCTGAGATGTCTTGAGTTATATCTCTTGGGTATACTACTGTATAAGAAACTACCTAATACACAGAATATAGAATACTATAACCTGAATATACAGCGCACCTAATATATAACCTAGCCAAACAAGAAGTGGTTTTATATTGCTCATAGTACGGTAACTGGAATTAACAGCAGTATAATATTTTCTAATGAAATATATTCAAATTGAGAAAATAATTACTTTTTTTTTTTTTCCTAGCACACACTCATGCAAAGACTGTCATGTGCTACCAACCAACCAACCTCAGACCTTTCCCTTGATGTGCATGTTGGGCTCATGCTCAGGAATGCCTGCAGCTGAACCACCTTGGTGAGTTCACCAGATAGCATAAGGTTGTAGCTGATTAGTATTTAAATAGGTGATCTGATGAAGGGCTTCAACAGGATTTAGGGAGCACTGTGCTGAAGAAGTCATTGTCCTCCAGCAGTAATATTCCGTATACAAATGTAATTTGACATGCTTCCTTTTTGACCCCTACTTTACCTTTTTAATTTTTTTTTTTATACTGTTTGCAATCATGCCGAATGTTTCAGAGTTATCAGTTTAGTTGCTATCTTGCTTGTAGGATAGTCATGGTTTTTCATTGACTTATCTTGTTGGCACCTATGTTTAATTTACATATATATATATATATATATATATATATATATATATATATATATATATATATATATATATATATATATATATTATATTTGTAAGATTACTATATCTATCCCGAGATCATGTGCAGGTACTCTATGGTAATTACATTTTACAAAGTAGGACGGAACAGGCAGCAGAGTCCTTTCCAACTGGCGAACTGGGTGTAAAGTGGATTTTTCAGACCTGGCCTTTTCAAGGATACACATACATTAACAAATGGAAATTTAATGACATGAGTAATATAATACAGAATAATACTGCAGTGAGAACAGTATAGAAGTCTCAAGTTTTTTTTTTCTTCCAATTCTACCACTTTGCCAGTTAAAGGTACATGGCAGTACTTTCAGGAATAAAACAAATGGCCCTTACTTAGACATCCTGTAATGCATTGTAGCGTTTTGTCTTTAAATCAACCTATTTTTTATTTATTTTTTTATTTTTTTTACAGTTGTTTGGACATTCACAGATGGTTATGCAGACTTTGATTTTATTGTGTTTTTTTTGATCCAGCTGTGCACTGGAACAAGAACATGACAAACATATAAAAGCACTCCAAAGTGATGGTTAGAAATGACCCCTCATAGATGTCAGATAAGGTGTGCTATTTGCAGAGCTCTGATGTGTAGACTTTATGCATTAATGCCCTGCAAGGTTACAGCTGAAATTCTGGACACAATGATTGTCAGTCATGGCATAATTGCCTTTTTTGATAATGGAAGGAAGATACATATCGCCAAATGAACACGCTGTGTAATTAAATACAGTTAGATTACAGGCTTCAAATGAATGGAACTGAAATTTAGGACCAAATTAGTTTTTTGAAGAATGTTAAAGGGATATCATCTGCTTCTTCATGTTTTAAAATTCTTTTTAATGCAACATGTGTTTCATATCCGGTGAATGAATGTTTTTCTTTTGCAAATCAATTTTTGGATTTTATTTTGCATTCTGTCTTGTATTATTCCAAATTACAGCTCCTCTAAGGAAAGAAATTCTACAATGTCAGCTATTAAATACAGGTTTAAAACAGACTATTTCCAAACACTTTAGTTTTTTTAAAAATGTATTTATTTATTTTCCATAAGTCAGACATCTGAGTCATAAGTATAAGAAATGGTTGTTTCTAATATTGGTTGTTTTGCTATTTCTTTCAGGTGCAGAGAACATTTAAACAAAGAGGAACCCATTCAGATGCTTTTGGCGCAGTTAGTCAGCGGGAGTGTGGATGCTTGATTTAACAGACAGCATCCTAATGACATTTTCTACTTGGGTCACACTATATATATTTCCATGTATTACTCTCTCCACTTCACTGACTTCTTACATTAATGTATCTTTTTTAAAAGCAGTAGACATTATGTATTTAGGGAGTACTCACAGCTGTACAACATAACATTTAGCTATACCTCAAATAAAAAGCACATTAAATGGTTTGAAAAGTGGAGCAACCTTTGAATGCCACAGGATATCTGAACATCATTGCCAATCGGGTGCATCCCTTCATGGCAGCAGTGTATCCATCTGCTAATGGATTTTTTCAGCATGATAATGCCCCATACCACAAGGCTAGGATTGTCCAGGAATGGTTCCACGAACATGACGGTGAATTCAGCTTACTCCAGTGGCCTGCCCAGCCACCAGATCTCAATTCAATTGAGCATCTGTGGGATGAGAAGGAACGAGCTATTTGGAGTAGAGATCCACTACCAGCCAACTTGACACAACTGTGGAAAGCATTGGAGTCAACATGGGCCAGCATCCCCGTGGAATGCTTTCGACACCTTGTAGAGTCCATGCCCTGACAAATTGAAGCTGTTCTGAGGGCAAAAGGGGTGAAACGTAATATTAGGAAGGTGTTCCTAATGTTTTGTACACTCTGTGTATAGGGTTCAACTCAACTGATTTGTCAGGGCACTTTTCCACCAGAGAAATGATGCAGTGTGAAGTGAATCCAGGTAGCAGCTGACACAGGAGGGGAAGGTATTTTTTGTGCTCCACAGAACCCTAGACTTTGTTCTGGCAATGTGTTAAAAGCTGATTTGGCAAGCAGAGGTGTGCCACAGCCTTCATTCAGGGTAATCCTGTAGACCATCAATTAAAATAAAGAAAAGACTGGATGCGAAAAAACAATAGATTCAGCCAGAAAAAAATCTTTAAACATATTTATTTCATGCTAGTGTAATGGACTCGGCTTTCGTGAAGATAAAATGAGATACCAGGGTATCCCAGTTAATAAATTGACAAGCTCCCTGTTTAGAAATGTCCTGAACTGGGTATGTGTAGAAAAGAAATAGGGGGTTCACATATCAGTACATGGATTAGCACAGTGGGACACAATAAACGTGACAGCTCCAGTAGTGATAGGAATAATTAAGCTCATCAGAAATATGCTTTGTCTTTTGGCTAAGAAAAGTAGTTGGACGGGTTGCACAACCCTCTTATACCACCTATCCTCCTTGGGATGACTCAACGTCAGGTTGTCGTGGGACAGAGACGGTCTTAGTGTGTAAATCCATAACCAACCTTAGAGGATATTTAGACGACCTCTGTAAAAGGATTTGGTGAAATTCAGTGGGGAGTGTGTTGCAAAGTCAATTTTCCTTATTTTAACTCTGTCTTGAAAGTTAAATTTAGTTGCATGTAATGGAGAAACATTTGCCAGAAAGAAAAAAAAAAACACAATACATTTACATTCTGTCAGAGCTGAGGGACCGCATCTTTTTTATATACTTCTCGAAGTAGAAGATATCTCACCGGGTACATCGTGATACTGTACGGTTTTATACACTTGAAAAATAATGCGTTGCCAGCAGTAAATGTAGTAGCAGAGAGATACAGATTCAGACACCATATACAAATGTAGGATGGACCGATAAACACTTAAACGTGCCAGTTTGGAAATTTAATGTTGGAAATTATGTGATTAACTCGTGGAAAAGGCTGTAATAATAATTCAAGACCGCTTACTTCTGGAATAGAATTTGACTTTGAATAAGGCAATGGAGATTGCATGTCAAGTTGAACAAGCAGTGAGAGATGCTAAAGCTAAACCAGTACAGCTTCTGTTGCAACAGTAGGAGTGATTTCAGTAATGCAGAAACTGCCAGAGCTAGGTTGGCTCTCATCCAGCTCACACTGCTTGGTGACAAAAAGGTAGGTTTTAGATGTGGATCTAAGCAACACCTAGCAAATTCTGCCATTTATAAAGAGAGATAAGGCCTCTAGAAACTGCAGAAAGACAGGACATTGCCAAAAATGGGTAGTTCCAATGCAAACTTGCAAAAAGATGTTAGAATGGTAAATATGCAACTTTCTGAGCTACATGTGACATGTGTAGCAGGATGGAAAAGGTATTTACTGTGATATCCAGGTTATCTCTACACATTAGACTATGTGGATACAGGGTCAGCTGTTTCTATTCTTACTGAGTAACTGAACTTTCCATAGTTTGTGGAAGAGGCACCCATCTCTCCAAAGGCAAAGTTAATGTCTTCTAAGAAACCTATTCCTGTGGTTGGTTATTTTCAGGCAGTGGTCATATGCCAAGATACTAGTACAACAGGACTTTTCTATGTTGTTACAACAGGGACACCAGTGCTGGGGTTTGACCTAATAAATTTCTTGGGTCTTGTATTTAGTTATGGCAGAGTCACGTCCAGCCAGTGCAGTGTTCGCTTACTTCCTATGCCTGATGCACTGAAAGAGGCATTTCAAGACCTTTCTCAGAAGGATTGGGTAGTGTTCAAGGCCTTCAGCATTGCATCACAGTAAGACAGTGTAAAGCCAGTTCAGCAAATATTAAGACTGTTATAATTCACAATTGTTAAATGAAATGTTTAACCACTATTTCAGGACACTAAATATGATCTCAATTTTGAAACCCATGCTGTCTTGAAACTTTTTTTATATTCAGAAAATAAAAATGTCAGTTACACTAAATGTTATGAATAGCAATGCTAGTGGATTTAAATACTACTACTACTAATAAATCTTCTGAAACTCAGCAACACAAAATACAATTTGCTTGGTCCCTGTGCTAACAAAGTACAATTCACATTTCAATGCAGATAACTAGATTTTACGTTGATGGCCACTCCTCTTCAATGGCTGTGCGAAGTTGCTGGATATTGGTGGGAAGTGGAACACTCTGTCGTACAAGTCGATCCAGAGCATCCCAAACATGTTCAATGGGTGATATGTCTGGGGATTATGCAGGTCATGGAAGAAATGGAACATTTTCAGCTTCCAGGAATTGTGTACAGATCCTTGCAACATGGGGCCATGCGTGATCATGCTGAAACATGAGGTGATGACGGCGGATGGCACGACAGTGGGCCAGTGGGTATCAATAAAATGCAATTGTGTTCTTTGTCTGTAGCTTATGCCTGCCCATATCATAACCCCACCGCCACCATGGGGCACTGTTCACAGCGCCCCACGACGCCATACATCTTCCCGGTACAGTTGAAACCGGGATTCATCCGTGAAGAGCACACTTCTCCAGTGTGCCAGTGGCCATCGAAGGTGAGCATTTGCCCACTGAAGTCGGTTACGATATTGAACTGCAGTCAGGTCAAGACCCTGTTGATGACAATGAGCACACAGATGACCTTCCAAGACTGTTTCAGACAGTTTGTGCAGAAATTCTTCTGTTGTGCAAACCCACAGTTTCATCAGCTGTCCGAGTGGCTGGTATCAGACAATCCCACAAGTGAAGCAGCCGGATGTGGAGGTCCTGGGCTGGCGTGGTTACATGTGGTCTGCGATTGTGAGGCCAGTTGGACGTACTGCCAGATTCTCTAAAACGACATTGAAGCTGCCTTATGGTAGAGAAATGAACATTGCAATGCAACTCTCTGTGTGGAATTTCCAGCAAAGGACGGCAACTTCACACAACCAGGATGCAAATCTGAGCTACCCTGACATTAACTCGCCCTACACACTAAGCAATTTGCCTTTAACAGGTGAGCCACTAGGGGCCCCAGCACAAGTGCTTTTAAATGTCAAACAGCAGACACATTCATATAGTGTGTACCTGTATGATATATTGCTTAGGAGCTTTCAGCTTGAATTCCTTGTTCTATGATTCGAGTCCAAGACATGCTGCTTTTAGTAGATGCTAGTGTACCATCCTACTGTAACATAACTATTTCAATTCACTCCCTTCTAGTTGGGCTAGGTGTTTAAAATACTGTTGTTTGTATGAAAGTATAATATACTTGATTTAATCATCAGCAAGTATTTTATGGTACATTGAGGCTAGCATCTCACTTTCTAATGTGTCAATATTACCTCAAACATGTACACCTTAACACTAATTCAGTTTGAACTGAAAGTACTGCAGTAAATGTCAATAGGAGGCACTTGAGCAATAAAGTGCATCTCAAGTATTTCATTTATATTTTCCAACACAGAATAATCACTAGAAAAACCTCACTGTTAGCTTGCTTAGTTAATCTGATTTAAATCAATGAATTGGGCACCTTCAAAGCTTTTGAATAGATAAAAAAAAAAAAAAAAAAAAAAAAAAAAAAAAACTGTAGTTGTTGGGCATAATAAAATACTTAGCAGAAAATCAAAGATCTTTGGTTTAAAAAAAATACAGACCAATTAGAAGCGAGTGGGCAGTTACTGATTCCCACCTTCGCTTTCTTTTCAGTCAGTTCAATGAACATATGCAGTGTATAGCACAGGCATGGCACAGGGCTTCTAAAACAGTGTGAGCTGCGTTATAGTGTTCAGGGACATTTTAAAACCAACTTATTTTAAAGGGTTGGTGCATATCAACTTTAATTTTATTGTAAAGTCCTGGGCTGTATTTCACAGTAAAAGGTAACTTACTTTATGGCACTTTGTGGTTTAAAAATGGATTTCACGATTCAAACATAGTACTTTTAAAAAAAAAAAAAAAGCCTTACAGATTCAAAATAGACTTTTACAGTTATGTAATGCAACACATGTTCTAAATTACTGACCTGAACAATAAATGCTTACTGCCAGAATATTTAATTTAAGAAAGATGCTTTAAGAAATTGTGTAGATCTATACAATGTATTCAAATATTTACTGGAAGCAAACCAAACTGGTTGCTAGGCTTATAAATGTGAAAGGTAGTGCATCAGTAAAGCAAACTTTGTGCTAACTTTTGAGATTTGACATTTGATGATAGGGAAACTCCTTGGATACAATCTAACAGTACCTTTTACTTTGGAATCTGACAATCACGTGGCTACCATATTCAAGTCATGCAACTTGTTTGTATCAAGACCCTAACACTTTCACAAGAAAAATTAACCTATTTGTGGCAGAAATGTGACAAAGCCTTGTATCTCAGACACCAACCGATGTACTTGGAGTCAGTATACTTTGAGTTATTGTCCTAAAATATGGTGCATAGCTGTATTCTATTATTTTATTAGTTTCATTTAATGGTGCAATCGGCAACCTAATTTATTAACAATAACACTGTGTAACAATTATTTATTTATTTTTTTTTGTTCCTGGGAGTAAATACAGTAGAATTGTAAGTCTCGAAAAACTACTCACTTCTAAATCTTTTGTAGTCATTTTTGTATTACTTTAGTATAAATACATGTTAATTTGGATTCATATGTTGTTTTTTTCTGACTATGTGAACGGAAAGACACACATTTGCCTGTTTTCCCATTGGAAATAGTGATATTTTAAAATATCACTGTCCTGGTCACAAAAGCAAAGTTTGTGGGGAATAATAGCCATTTTCTATACTTGAGGCATAAACAGTTAGGAAATAACACTTACTACCCAGGAACAAAAATTGTGTTACATAGTATAATCAATACATCAAAAAAGTGTTGACCCTCATTGAGCCAGTCACTGCAGTATTTTCTTTTATCCAGCATTTTTAGCTTTACAAGTAAGTTATTTCGTTAAAGATTTAAGACCACAATGTATGCTTGTTTGCTAGACAGCATTAAAAGGGATTTACGTTAGGCTAAATAACGTAAACAAGGTTTTTTTTTTTTTCAGGCAGGAAACTGTAAATACACTTCCAAATATGATCATTTGATTGTCTGGAACAACTCCCTCATTCACATTAACCTTCTATCAGTGGTATCCACCAATCACATTGCTGCCAGGTCAATTTAAACCTACCTCTTAAGTGTGCCATGCTATTGAGTTGATCCCCCTCCAGGGGGTTGGCAGTGGTACTGCCAGATGAGAGGTCCATCCAAATTTAGGCAGCACCAAGTGCCCAAAGGTGAGGCCGAGCATTAAAACCAAGCGAGTCAAAAATGCTATGACACAAGCTTATGTCAACTGATTTATTATCCAATAAAATGTTAGTTTTAATTGCAACAGTTATCCTGACTAATGAGTTAATAGTGATACAAATCTTTTAAGCCAGTAGACCCAAAGGCATTCTAGATACAACTTTTAAGTGTAAACAAAGGGCTAATCAGTTTCACTATTGATAACCTCCTTAGCTGGGGCAGATTATGTTTCATCAGCTCAATAACTCTACACTTCAGGCTTTAAAATGTTATAATGCCAGGAACATGCTTCAATATCTAAATGGTTAAATAGACAAACTATTAGCGCAAAACAAATTGCAAAGCTTTTTCCACATTACTGGTACAGCGACTATAAAATCGATCAAAACACAAGCAAAATTCAACTTATCAGTGACCCTAAAATAGAAGCCATTTTAGTTTTACAAGCTTTATTTTGCAAATAAAACCAATACTATATAAAACAGGTATTAACTATAAAAGCACGTTCATCTTTGCAGAGTTTAAAAATTATTCTGTTAAGTCACCTACGAAATATAATAAGTAATGAATTGTATATTCAAATTTAAAAACAAGCAGCATTGATTCTGCTTTTAAATGCAGTCTTAAAAGGTGCTTATGCAATGATTGAACATCACTGTAGCTATTCATGTATGCTACTTCAAATTCCTGATATTTTCTCTATGTATTTTTAACCATTTACACAACATAATATAGCTCTTATTGGCTCAGATACTTGGTTTGAACGCTAGGCTTTTGATTTTGTAAAAAAAAAAAAAAATCTGTAAAAATTGCTTATCTGTATTTTGAGAAAAAAAAGTGAATTGGGTACTACAGCGCACATGATTTAATTCTTCTAAGCAGTTGATTCTTAAAAGCTTATATACTGCAGTGAAGTGCTGCGGAATCAGTATGTTAGTTTGAGAATAAGATCTTTGTTCCCTGCAGTGTAATGGTTGACCACTAGAAGTCCAGAGTTCCCGTATGTATGCACGCCTCTGGAAAATTTGCACTGGTTTCCTTAAAATTGGTCCATTTATTCAGCGCCTGTCAGTAAAGTCAGGTTCAATTTATTTTCAAATGCACTGTTTATTTTACATATGCTGTAAAACAAGTTTAAAAGGCACTGCATATCAACAGGATACTCAGTACTGCATCTCCAGCCAAGCCCCACCCCTTGTTCGCTGTATTTCACATACATCTTCATAGTAGTGCACATTCAAAGGGAGAATGTCTTTCTGTGACAGACACTGTATGCTCTGTTTGACCACCAGAGGGTTGTTCATGGTGGCAAAACAGCTATGTTGTGTGAATTATTGCGTGAGTCACCCTGTGAAAGGAATAGTCAGGTAGAAGTTGTGTCTGGATGCCAGGTGATGCTGCTTGATTTAGTTAATTTCTGCAGCACATTGGAGATTTTTTATGGGGCCTTCTGTCTGTTTTGAAATGGACAGATGTTGTGAGCTCAAGTTGAAGGAGGCGGATCCACAGCCTCCAGGGAACTTTAGAAATGAAACTGTTCAGTCTCTAGATGGAATATAAATTGCGTCTGATTCAAATGTGATGCCGGTTTCATCAGGGCTGTAGTATAACTGCATGGCCATAATTCCACAAGGGTATATTTCATGGTTAGGGTTGGATTCGTGCAGTTGCTGCATAATAAATAAAATGGATATTTGTGCTCTGATTTGCTGAAGTGACCCTGAGCATTGTTTAAGATTTGTATTTATAAAGTTCCAAAATGACTACGGATAATGAAATGGCTCTAGTTCTACAGGCCTTTGAACAGGCAGTAGATGCTTTGTTCACCTTAGACTCTGGATGCATAACTTCTGTTAGGTCATTTAGGAGATGGTAGATCATATATTAACATAGCCTTAACCTTTGCAGTCCTATGTCAGACATTACAACATGTCCTTTCCTGTCCAAGGTTGGACCCTGTCTGACATCAAAAAGTAGGTAGCTGCTTCTGCATCCAGTGCTCAAATAATACGACATTTGCAGAGCTTTTTAGAGATGTTATAGTAATATAATGACTTGGATCGCATTATTGAGGATTGGGTGATGAAACAAGTGATCAGGAGAGCATTTATCAGTGTTCACATCTATAAAGAGGTATGCGAAATACAGAGACCAAAGGGTGGGGCTTGGCTGGAGATGCAGTTCTGGTGTCATTTTGCCATTCAATGCATTTTAAACCTGTTTAAAATATTTTTCAAAAGTAGAACAACGTGTGTAAAATAAATAGTGTGTGTTTAAATAAATTGGACCTGACAAGCGTTGAATAAATGGACTGCAAAGGGTTAACAGACCTTATTTTCTCTGGCTATCAGTATTGTAAAGTTCTTGAAAGTAGTAGTACTGTAATATATTTCCTCACACCGTTCAGTGTTAGTCTTATCTTAGCAAGCTGTGGATGCAAGTAGTCAGCATTTCTGATTTGCTCAGTATCCTGCTGTTGAGGAAGTCTTGCTTTTGTGGTTTAAAAATGCCTGTGATCAAAATGGGCCATGCAGGGTTCAGGTGCAGTTCATTAGCAATGTATACTTTTTAAAAGTTAACTTGCAACCATAAGGGCATCTGCTAAGAAATAAAATTTATTATAATTATTATTATTTTTATTAATAGGTCCTCGCTAACAAAATACATTTTGTATCTCCTGCAGCCTGAGCAGGTATACATTGCATCAGAAGGTTACAGAGCAAATAACTATGGGCAGCACGGATTTTGTATCCTTTCACTAACCTGAACTCTATTCTAAATATGTTGCAGATAAGAGTGCTTCCACATGGCACCTGTGTATATATAGTCATCTGGATTTAAAAGGTGCTGTTCCCATTTTTATTTTGGACCATATTTTTGTTTGTTTTCCAGTAAATACATTTCGATTACCCCTTCACCTAAAACTGCACTGTGCTACTTCGAGACCTTCCACACTTAACTATGGATAGCAGACTTGGCAGACTTTTTTAGATTTCAACTAATAAAACCCCAAATAGGTTATCATCATTTAATTTTTACTTAAATATATCTGAAATAAAATAGTTTAAGATTTAAAAAGGCTTTTTTTTTTTTTGCACCAAATTCGACTACTGTTACTCTCCCAATGGTTATCTTAGATTTAAGTTTTGCACTCTACTGATGTTAGCCTTTAGAATTAAAATAAATAAAATCACTTAAATAAACCTCATTGGAAAAAGTCATTCCAAGCTAGATTGTGATTTTAAATTGAAAGATCTTATTACACTAGAGCCTACCTCTAAAAACATGTCACTCTGCCAAGACTGACAGGAGGGTGTGGCACTGAAACACACTGTACTGCAAAAAAATGCATCTGCTTCATTTTTAAATGCATGGGATTTGTTTAACATACAGAAACAAACAAATTATTGCACGTTTTCAAACGTTATTTGTGTCTGTTACGAAATTATAATTATACCTATTGTCATTTTTTGTAGTATTTTAGGGGTCAAAAAGACAATGTTTTGCATATTAATAATTTGCAAGAATGTTATTATACAACATTGGATTAATGCATTTGTCACTTAAAACTGATTAGTATGAATATCTATAAATAATGAAACTTTTTTAAATGTTATAAATGTAATCCAATGTAAAACAATTTGTGCATTGCAAAGTCATGTCTTCCACATGTTTAACATCCTTTCTATATTACAAATCCATGTATTTAAATAGTCTGGCATATTTGCAGAATCAAATCCACCGTGAGTTGTATCGAGACTACTACTACTAGCCATGCACTATCTGAGCTGCTCTGTGACATTTGACCAGTCATACCATCAGTCACTGCTGTCAATAACGCGTCTGCTTCCAAGTAAAAACCTGCCTTTTAAATGCATCCAGCGAAATCATCCATGCGTTCGACACACTAGGCTTGTTTATATATGTACATATAGCGCACTTGAAATAATGTGCATGCTGGACATTTCTAATAGATACTGAAGTTACGATTTAAGATGTTAGATTGCAAGAGTTATATCGTTTGGTCTCGTTATTTCTTCTGCCAAATGTATAGATCTCATGCATCGCCCCATTTGTTAATAATGACATGTCTAATTCTGCCCAAAAATGCTGTTTGGTGCCTCTAAGACACACAGCAGCAGCTGTTGCCATTGTCTCAGCGGGAAAGCATTTCAACTAGACGCTTGTAAAAACCCGATATAAAGCGATGTATGCTTTGGCCATTGTCACTCTGGTCAAATCGGGTCTACAGACAGTGCATAATGGTATTACGTTGATTGAAAAGCATTTTATATGTGTAATTTGAAGTGGGCGTTGTGGCCAGGTCAAAACAGGAAGACCAAAAATGAAAATAGCAGTCCCGCAGACATGGCTCCACTGCCAAGTACCAAAGTTGAGTGTGACGCTGTGATTTTCTTGAGCCGAATGTAATTCAGTTAATACAATTAAAGAACTATGTTTTGCGAGATTGTATTACATTTTGAGAAGTTATGCTATTAATGTAACGAGTTTTGTGGTGTTATGGTTTGTAGCAATTTTAGAGCTCTGTTAAACATAAAACCACAAAAACATGCTTAAATATACCAGGATAGACAATCTATTAATGCATGTATGTTTTTCGATTGATTGATCATTTTACATTGATTTCAAAACTGCTGTAGCACACACAATCCTTACCATAGGGAATGAACACCATCATGCTTTGTTCACACAGCCTACTATAGATCAGCTGGTGTGGCAGTCTACCATGCGTCAAAAAAAAAAAGCAAAGGAACGCGACGTGCTGGTGTGTCCAGGACTTGTTGGTACTATGCATTTCAGCAGTTTTCATTTTAGAAGTGTGTATCTGTTAGGAGGGAATAATTGCATTATGTTTAAGGAGATAACTTTAATAGGTATTTAAACTGTCAATTGCAAATTGCTCCCTTCTGCAAATGCAAAATGTCAAATAAAACAAAGTCTTTCAAAGGAAAAGTTCCTGAGGATGAGGACTCAATAGAATGTTAATTCCAAGAGGTTCCAAGTGCCTCATTTGAAAATGAATTTGCATTATTTGATTCCTGGCTGCATTTGTTCCATAATGATTTTATGCCACAAATTGCCTTCTGCAAAAATCTGAAATTGAATTCTTAGACACCTTGGTTAAAGCAGATCTTTACTCGATATGCATCAATACCTACATATGTCATCTGCACATCTTAGCCATACAAAGAGCCACTCCTAAAGGACTGGCTATAAGGATAAAAAGAATCTGTTCTGATGAACATGACTACAAAAAAGAGAAAGGAATTAAAAACAAATATCTTAAGAGGATATAAAGAACAAATTATTAATAGAGAATTGAGAAGTCAAACTCTGTAAGAATGAACTACTTGATTATAAGGAAAGGAAGGAGAGGGTTAATTACTGTTAATAATCCCAACATTTCACATATTGTTTGGAATCATTTACATACACTTCATACTTAAAAAAAAATGAGAAATTCTGAAACCACTGATTGTAGCTTTTAGCATGCAAATTTAGCTAACATTAGTCCACAGTAAACAAAGGGATCACAGATACACTAGGGACTTTGTAACCTGTAAAAGCATTTGTAAAGTTTGCAAATAGACAAAAGTGAAATCACAAATAAATTCAGTCAAATTTGTCATGCAAGGATAACAACCTTGTATGGTATATTTTGCATAAAATGTAATATAATAAAATATGTAGGAGACAGGTACATTATATAAATGAATACAGAACCACCCAAGTATAAGAAATACAAAAAAAGTAAATGAACCTGCAGATCAACACTTTACAAGAACAGACACCATGGGTGAACTGTAGTTTTAGAAAAAGATAATTAACAATATAGAATAATAATAATAAAAAATAGACTAGATACTATGATGCCTGAAGGTTTAAATAGAAATTAACAGTGGATTGTTACATCATTAACTATATAGTGAATCACATCAGATATTAGTGTTAGAGAAATGTATATTTACCATGGCATCAAAAGCCTATGAATATCTTCAATGTTCGTTTTCAAACACTTTCCCTTGACAAAGGTATGTTAAACTTACTGAAACGTTGGGAAGTTGGCTATATATATATATATATATATATATATATATATATATATATATATATATATATATATATATAAAATGTGTGTGTGACAAAGCATGTTCTCTCTTTGTGACTTTGTCACTCTTCCCAGAATCTTTGACAGTCTTTCATGTAAACAGGACAGTAGACACAGCAAGTGTCTTTTAAAAAAGTCAGTACTTGTATATTTGTTTTTTTTTTGTTTTTTTGTTTTTTTTTTAAGCGGCGTTCCTTCTCAAATATAACAAGACAAAACAAAAACTTAACTCAGTATGGGAGTGCTAACGAAATTTTAAATAACCCTAATCTACCAATCGGGTGGCTAAGCCATTTACTGATTTTACGAACCGCGTTACACTGAAGAAAAAACATTCAAACCAAGCTACATTTTAATTAGCTGTGCACAGCTGCTGAAGTGTATGTTGACTCAAATCACAGACCCACACAGTCTACAGTGTTCCAGACAGTGACATGTACACATTGATTCATTATCGCCGTTTTCTCAAAAGGTGGACTATTCCAGTAGTGCTATATTAAGCCCAGGGTGAACTAATTAACTTGTATTTGATATAGTCTGCTTATTTGTTCTCAATACTGAATGGACAGGAACAACATCAGCATTTTATAATTGCCTGAGTTTCAAATATGCCGTTCTTTCCCTTCGCAATGTGTACCAGTACTTCAAAAGAAACATGTAAAACTGCCGTCTTAATAAATACACAAGTGATTTGTAAGATCACCAAATAATTCCACACATTTTACGTACCATGTACACACATTCAGTCAAAGTTACTCTCTCAATGCTCTACTGTGCAAACATGTTTTGTATTAGTCCGTTAAGTTTGAGAACTATACTAAAAAGATATTCAGCTTTATTTTTCATTTCACCGATTTGTTCCAGATTACTTGTTGGCGTTGTTGTTATAAATATCTTGTCTTTCATACTTTAATGGATGGAAATTCCCATAATCTTTTCTAGCAGGCAGGCAGGTGGGGGGGGGGGCGGGGTAACTCTTGAGTAGACAATATTTTTAAGGGCATCTCGGCAATTGTTGCATGGCTGTAGAGATAAATTCAATTTGGTATTGTAAGTATTTAAAAGAGCAGCCTTCCAAGACAAATCACCCCTATACCACCCTCTACTGGATATGCAAGACACTACAGTTAGTTACATTCATTCAGTGCTGCATTCTTCCAAATCACCTAAACCTGAAATCTATTATCTGTCTGTGAACTAACCACTCTCGAGAAGAAACAAAGACAAAACACTTTCTTGAAGTGACGCTGTTACTTTAACACATTAAATTAGCTGAAAGCCAGCTATTGAAAAACCCATTTCGGTGTGTTGAGGAATGGATTCACTGAAATGTGCATCTGCTTAACCTCAGGATTTATGGCTAGGTGTTACAAGTGAATTACATTTGAAAAATGCACGTCATGAGGAGAAACATATTGTACATACACTATCTATCATACAGTGCTCTTCAAGGGATTGTAGCTCACAAAATAATTCCAATCTTACCTGCTCTGCAATTCCACTAGCAGCCTACAGAAGGTCTCAAACTGCAGTTTTGAAAGAAACATGTTATAGAAAATATTTTCATTTTAAAACATGTTATAGCTTGCATGCCTTATTCTCCGGGAATCTGTTACATTTACCCAAGTCATTTCACCTCAGTGTCTTCTGGGTCAATGCATGTTACTGGCTGGAAGCATGTCAGTCAATGGGGAAGCATCAGGAAAAAGCCGTTGAGGTTGGGGACATTTTCTCCCTCCAGGTGACGAAGGTGATTCTCTCAAACCAAGACTCTGATTTAAAATACAAATGCATGTTTCCTATAATGCGCGTTTTACTGCATATTTGAGACCTAAGGTATATACGGACAGAAGTCTACAACAGGAAAGATTTATGGAAATATTTAATTAGCTACAATCGCTAACCTTTCTCAAGGACTTAACAGTAATACAAAAGCACACACATTGATGAAGCAACAGACAAGAACTTTTTGGTTTTTAACAAAACATTGGGATTGAAAATAAGGGCTGCATTTGTAATCTACATATCTTGAAACGAGGTGGTTTGAAAAGACTACTAGGGGTGTGCAGCTGTCATTTCATTTACTAGGGGTAATTTTTAAAACCACATCAGAAACCAAGAATATTTAACAAAGCAGCCTAAGGAAAAGACATTAGCCTGGTACATAATGACCAAAGCTGTATTATACAACAACCAGACATCTTTCTCTCATTGCTTCTTATGAAGGATTCTGTTATTACTCAATAATGGAATGGAGAATAAAGCTCGGCTAAGACAGGACACCTGTTCTAAAATGACTGTTCACCGATGAAAAGCTCAACAGGGATGCTCGAACCTTGCTCTCAAAGTCTTCCAGTGTACTACAAACGAAGGTAAATTAATAAATAGATACATAGACAAGTGGTGTACAATAGTGATAATGACATTGCTGTGGCGTATTCCTCAATAATAATGGAACACCCTCCTTCAAATGTTGATCCTGGAGTTCCGTTATCATAACAGTAATTCCGTTACCCATTAAATTTTATTATTAAATAAAAAAACAATGCATTTTATTATGACTTTTACAGAAATGTACCAACAAACTGGTAACGTCTGGTAAACTTAACATTATGCAAGTGCAGCTAGTATCAGCATTTGATTGCATGTTAAAGGTCTGAGTTTCACATCAGGTTATTAGAAGTAGGAAGGCCTGTCAGCTGCTACTCTTAATGACCAGCACCATCTGTTGTCATGCCCCACAACTGTGTATCTGTCATTGTGAGGACAGGCACATCACATTCACTTGCATCTTAATAAGCTCCTTCAAGCCTTGTTGCAAACTGAATCCGCCTTATCAGACTGGTTTTCAATACTGACCACCTTCCTTTTTCACAGTCAAATGTTCTTGCTTGCATAAGCCAAACTGTTAACCCACTGCTTTTGTTCTGGACTATCTTAATGTGCATATTGATTTAGAATTAAACAGTGAAGGGATATTTATTATATAATCATAAGTACTCAGGGTAGATCATGCCTAACATGTTTCTCCTTAATGGACAATTGTGCTGAAGGCGGGTCATAACAGTACATCTATGTAGGTAGATTTTCAAAGTATTTATTCCAGTCTCCTATTTTTTAGAAGAAAACCAGTTTTAGAAAAAACATAAATTGACGGAGTCTCCATGTGGCTCAGCTAGTAAAAGCAGGGTGGGTCATGCAGTCAGGGGAGTGCAGGTTCATGTCCTGGCTGTGTGAAGTGGACGGTCTTCGCTGGGGATTCCCAAAGGAGCGTTGCATGGACTCTGGACCACTTGTGGGTTAGAGAGGCAAAACCATCAGTGTTTCCACCTCACCCTGCTACAGTGAACCCTGCTGGCGAGGTGCCTAGTGAGTTTAGCCACTCAAGTCAGGGGTGGTATGCTGCAGGAACAGCATGATGGCAAGCATACCAAGCACTGACACCAAGTGGATTTGTATGGGTCTGTATTTATACAAGTGAAAGTTGTCTGTTTTAAAATGAGCCGTTTTAAGAAGTGTGCAACAGTCCTTAAATCTACTATTTCATGGAACGTCTGTTTTTAACTGCCTGATTAGTGGAGGCCTTTCACAGATCACCAGACAAACATGGAGAGTCAGTAAAATGACAAACAGCAATTACCAAAGCTTAAGCATGGGCAACAATATCACATGACCACTGATTTGTTCTTTGGTTATGTCTCCTTTAAAACCAAGGTAGTCTTTGTATGCCTTTTTTTGCAAACATAACAAGTAGACCTGCAACATTTGTAAGAGGCAAATCTGACTAAGCGTAATAGAGTATGAAGGAGAGGTGACATGTAGATGAAAAATGACAATATGCGCTTACAATGTGAAGTGTGCTTACAATGTAAAATGCAAATTAGCACAATGTATGAAATGCATTAACAGTACTCCAGTAATGTAATAATTTCCTTAGAGTATGTATTTACATGGTTAAACAGTATGACATTAACAAATGTGATGCTCCTAAGACATCACATTGGTACTGTAATACATTCTACTGCATATTGTTTATCATGGGTTGATCTGTCAAGGGGTTTAGTCATCAAATGTGGGAGACAATTCAAATTACAAGATCCTAAGTAACACAAGTCATGTTACCCCTGAGCTTGCAGTGAATCACACTGTCAGTGTCTTCATCAGACCTTGTTACACAGCCATCAAGATAGGTGCGAGTCATCACTCGCGTATCCTTTACACAAAAGGTAATCTCTTAGATGTTGTCCTTTCACTGTCACTCAAATAGTCACTTAATGATCCGAATTGGTGTTTTTACAAATCTAAAGCCCTGGAAATAGCTCAAATTAGGCATCGAAAAAATTAAATTAATAAAAAACGAAAGCCTCATACTGTACGCTGAAATTACTACAAATGTATATAAACCATTAAAAGGTTCATTTGTAAAAATGAGTATTACTTCTGCTGTAATTGGATCTGAATTAATGTCAGAGAGATTCTAAAAGGAGAATAGTTACTAAACAATGTATCATTACAACAAAAAGTAATGAAATTAGAAAGCATCTTAATTATTATGAGGTAAAGCTTGCAAGGAACTTTGTCTTTAGCCAAAATATTTGTGTACTTGACTTTATGTATGTATGTGTGTGTGTATATAATAATATATTATAATATATATATATATATATATATAATATATATATATATATATATATATATAAATTTCTAGTAAAAGATTGCGCCACTTTCAGAGTTCGTTGCACCTTTAAGACCAGACCCAGGACACGGAAATGGATTTTGAAGCACTGACGCGCACTTTTTAATAAACACAAATGAAATTAAACAAACAGAAATAACACCTAGCTCTCTCTTGGAGCTCTAACTAACATTAATGGGAACCTAACTAAACATTCAGAATGGCTAAGCCGTTTACCTGACACCAACACCAAAACACAAACTCACAACGGCTTCACTCAGTACTTCACCTTCAATACAACTGGACACACACACACTCAGTCGGGCTCTTCACTCAGCAGCCCAGAACAGTCTGGCTGCCTCTCTTAAATACCCTGCACCTGGCTCCAATTTACAATTAGCACCAGGTGCAGGGGATTAACTAAACAAAACAAACAATTAACAATTACAAAAACCCTTAGCCCAATTCACCCACAGTGCATTTTCACATGGTTTTAGCAGGGCGGAATTTTAACCCCCTCCCTGCTATCTTACAATATACAATATATGTCTTGAATATCTAGAAGCACAGTCAAGATGTGTATTAAGATGTGGAAGGTGTATAGCACCATAAAGACCCTGCCTAGAGCAGGCTGACCAAACTGGATGACCGAGCAAGGAGACTGATGAGATAGGCTACCAAGAGGCCATAGGCAGCATTGCAAGAGCTACAGACCTATGACCAAGACTGGTCAAAGGGTGCATGTGACAACAATATCCCAAGCACTCCACAATTCTGCCCTGATTTTTACTCAAGAAAGCCCACCTTGAATCCTATTTAACTCAGGAGATTCTGTACCCATGTGGTAAAATTTTGTGGTCTGACTAAACTAAAATGCAACATTTTTGGCCTAAATGCAAAGCGTTATGTTTGGCATAAACCCAACATAGCGCATCACCCAAAGAACACCATCCCTACTCTGAAGCATGGTGGTGGCATCATCATGTTATGGGGATGTTTCTCATCAGCAGAGACTGGGATAGAGCACTTATCAGGATAGAAAGGAAAATGAATGGTGCAAAGTACAGAGAAGTCCTTGAGGATAACCTGCTGCCCTCTGCAAGAAAGCTGAAACTGGGATGGAAGTTCACCTTTCAGCATGACAACTACCCAAAGCACACAACCAAAGCTACACTGGAGTGGCTAAGGAACAAAAAGGTAAAATGTCCTCAAGTGGCCCAGTCAGAATCCCGACCTAAATCCAATCAAATGTGTGGCATTATTTGAAGATTGCTGCCCATCAACACTCCCCAAGGAACTTGACAGCGCTTGAACTTTTGAAAAGAATGGTGGTTAAATATTGCCAAATCTAGGTGTGCAAAGTTGGTAGAGACCTATCCCAGCAGACTCACAGCTGTAATTGCTGCCAAAGGGGCTTCCACCAAGTATTAAATCAGGGGTGGAGACTTATCCACTTATGATCTTTCAGTTTTGTATTTAATATATAATTTTTTTCTCAATAAAAACTGTTCTACTTAACAGTGTAGAGTATGGTGTGTAGATTAGTGGGAAAAAATAATCAACTAAATGCATGAAACTGAGGCACTGATGCAACAAAATGTGAAAAAAGTTCAAGGGTCCCTGTCTAACTTGGAGGACAGCTAAGCTGTTTACCTGACATGTAATGCAATACAACACACTTTACACAACCAAACAGAAGGTTTTCTTTTTCTTTTTCCCCCCACAGTACCTTTTTACAACCTCCAGTCGGGCTTCTTCACACAGCATCAGCCTAGAGCAGACTGGCTGCACTCCTTTTAAAACTTGCACCTGGCTCTAATTATCAATAACGACCAGGTGCAGGTGATAATTAACAATAAATAAAACAATTACGTTAAACAATTAGCTTGGTAGGGAGGCTTTTTAACCCTGTCCCTGCCATAAAACAAACACTTAGGTTTACAGGCCCCCTGTCCTGCTACATCTGGTACAATATATATATATATATCCTTAGAACCCAAAAGGTCTTTCATTTATTGAATGGCTTGGTTTGTGTGTGTAGTTTTACAGTAATAGCTATTTGGTTTAGGCTAGGTGCTGATAAAATAGTACAGTTTCATGCTGTAGTCACAGAATAATATCTGTACATTTATTCATTATTTAGACAAGTCATATACAGTTCTGTTATTATAGGTTTAATTTAGGCTAGGGCTCAGCCTGTATAGCCCTGTTATATTCAGCTCCCTGAGATGTATCCGATCTGGAGGAGTTCACATAGTTTGGTGAAGACTGTTCACACAGCACCAGCTCACTCTCATTGGACTTCCGGACCAACCTGAAGCCCCCTATCGAGTGAGTAGATATTGCAACACACAACTTGCAATCTGAGTCATGCATCCACACAGTGTGAGACCTTTGTTAAAAACAGGCTACTAGTACAAGTCTACAGGCTTTCCTATAGTTTCATAGTCATCAGTGAGATAGAAGACCTGGCTGTCCTGTTTGTTGGTTTGGGTTGTGAATAAACAAGACACAATCACAACTCTGTTGGCCCCTTATTCTGACCTAACGGACAACTATTGCTTCATTTGAGGATACAATGCTATTCAGTTCTGTACACCTTGTTTGGTAGGGCTGATGCAGTCCAGTTTGCACCACACACAAACCAAGCTATTCAATGAACAAAACCATTTTTATTAATGAGGGTTAGGTTCATGTCCAGAAGCAATAGCCAATGTAACCAACAAGCGCAGAGCATTTAGTCTGTCGCTTGGATGTCTGCCCTAGGTGAAATGGAACATGTTTCAGCAGATATTGCTAGGTGCTGTTGGCACTAATTACATGGGACAACTCCAGAAATCAATAAAGTTATAGCATGTTATGGACAAGTCTCAGGCTCAGCAATTAGTTTTTCTTTGACTGATAGGTTGACAGATTTAATGTATTGGAGTACATGGACAAAAGGAAACCCAACTGTAAGATGTAGAATATGATTTGTGTAAAACTATTTGAAGTGGTTGTACATAATAAAATTACTTTAGAAAGTTAACCCTTCCAGTTGTCCTGAGCGAGGCTTGATTTCTTAGTGGTTGCTCTCCTGGATGGTGGAATATTGTCTTTTGTGTGTAATGCTTTGATGGAACTGGTGGCAACTTATTGGTCAGGGTACGCTTGTCTTCCAATGCTAAGGCCAAACATCGCAGCACCCGGTCATGGCGCTAAGTAAACCGTCCTTGGCTAAGACCCACTTTACATCCTATAAAAATGTGCCTTAATGTGCAGGTAATGAACACAAAGGACATGAGTGATCCTCACCCACCCAGAGTTTTAGGTTCTGTGGTGAATGGAGAACATCATATGCTGTTCTGATGACGAAACTGATCCTGCTCTGTTCCATTGACCATAGGTCTTGCCAGCCAATCTTGCATTGTTCCACACTTTCCCATCTCATCCATTCTCCCTGCTTGGCCTGGGAAACGGCCTTTAGGCACCTGATCCTCTCTTCCTGCTTTTGCACCTCATTGACTACCAGCTTCCTCCGTTGAGCTGGGGTTGCCTTGTGCCATGTAGGAGGAGCTGAACTGAGGCCAAAACCTCCTTTTCTATGCTGAACTTGCCCCATAATATCTCAGATTCGAAGGATAGCCTTAGCATCTTCCACAGCTTTCTTTGCCGTCCATTTTCTTCCAGTTTTCAACACAGGTGCTGCCTCCCTTACGCATTTGTCAAGTGAATCTACTAATGTTATTTAAAGTCAGGCTTTCGCACTTAAACTCCTCAGTTAGAGCAGAGATTGGTAGTTGCAGTATTCCTTTACCATAAAATCCCACTCTGCTGGGGCAGCATGGAACTCCCAACCATTTCCTGACGTATGAACTGATTAAAGCTACCAGCTTCTCAACTGTTGTCTACACAGTCAGTGGCCACAGCAGTCTTGGCAGTAGACCAAACTGAAAGCACCAGAGTTTCAGTTTGCCTGGTTAAGAGCTGCTGTCTATGCTCTTCAACCCTTCCACTGCTTGTTCTCTAATCTCCCACACAAAGTGTCCTTTAGATCCCCATCTTACCACCTCCCTAGACTTTTCACTGGCTTCTCGTACACTGTTGGTATTGCCTCACAATTAATGTGGAACCTTTTATCTACTACTTTACCTTTAATTATAGAGATGCGCCTTGATTTAGTGGGCTTGAATTGCATTCGTGCCCGTTCAATGTTATTGGTTAATTTGCCCAATAACCGACTAGTGCAGGCTACTGTTGTAGTCATTGTTGTCATGTCATCCATGTATGCTCGAATTGGTGGTAGTCGCATTCCAGAAGCCAAGCTCTCTCCTCCCACTACCCATTTTGATGCCCTTATAATTACTTCGATTGCCATGGTAAAAGCCAGTGGAGAAATAGTACACCCTGCCATTATTCCAACCTCTAGACATTGCCATGTGGTGCTGAATTCTGAAGTTGAAAAACTAAATTGCAAATCTCCAAAGTAGGCTTTCACTAAATTTGTTATTGTCATCGGTACGCTGAAAAAATCAAATGCTGCCCAAAGAAACAATAGCAGCAGGTATTACACTTGAATTACAACCCTGTTCCTTAAGCAGTTTGGCAGAAAAGTATTATTTTAACTAGAAAATATTTCTAGCTTTAAACGTTTCAACAGTGACCCAAATCTGCAGTGAAAGGATTTTTGAAATGTGGACCTTATTTGTAGACCAGAGGCCAATTTTATTTCAGTTAAATTACCTGCAATTACAGCTTGCTCTTTTATTGAATAATGACAGTCTAAAATGAGGTTTTGTTAGAAAGCTGCCTCACTCAGGGATTTGTTGTGGGGGCGGTTTCATTCTCAAAAGTGAAGTGAAAATGTGGTGATGGAGCTTTTGTATGTATGTGACCTTTTGAATTGTTCATCCAAAGGTATGGGAAAACTAGATACCAAATGCTTAATATTCTATTGCCAATAGACTAAGCCCCTGAGTCTTCACTTCACACAGTATTCTCAGTGCAATATTCTGTATTGTACACACATCATTTAGTTTGGTTTACCTGCCAATTTACTGGTGACATTTGCTACAATTGTCTTTCAGTCCAATAGACATTACTTGATTGTGTATGTTAAGCTATTGCCAGTGCTCAAGGCTGAACTTGACTGATCTGAAGTCCTGTGGCATGTTATTTTGACCATGCTAAGCTAATGGGTCAACAAGGGCAGTCTGTGCATGTTCTAAATAAGTAACACTTTACATTAAGGAGTAGTGGTAATAAGATGGAGCAGTTGCAGCGCAAACATACTGCAATTTGCATTTCTGTTGTGACAATTCGAAAAGTACGCATTTTGTCGTATGTACAAAGAGAAAATTTGAATGAAAAGACACAATATACCGGCTTAAATATGTGTTGCGTCTTCTTAACGAGATCTCTAACATCATACATTGAGACATTGTTCAGATTCTATAGTGGGGCCCCCACCTTCACCCCCAAAAAGCTTTTCATAATCATACAGTAGCCCCTCACTAAACCGGAAATGTTTGTCCGACATAAGGAGGTCTCAGGTTTAAAAACAATACAATAAAATTGCACATACATGCATTTATAGTACTCAGTGTATTTTAAATGTATAAATCATTGTGCTGAAATAACACTAATGTGTTTTGGGTAGGCTACACATTGCATTATGTAAAAATATAAATCTGTACAGTAGTCCTATACAGTAGCCAAGTACAGCAGTAAAATCAAAAGAATACCTAATACACTTTCTATTTACTTTAGCCTGTAGCATATTATTATTATATTATTATTATTATTATTATTATTATTATTATTATTATTATTATTATTATTATTATTCATCTGGCATACTTAGTAGTCTAGATAATTAACACAAAATAGATAATTGTGCTGCATTGACAAGTTATGATACTTGTAGGAGAACAGTCTCCTAACAGTCTCGTTAATACGAATTTCAAGGGACCAGCAAAAATGTTTGCATTATACCACTAAATTGTATTATCATCAGTAGCCTATAAGACAGATATACTGTCAGTTTTATATTTAAGTTAGTCAGTGGTGCAGTGCTAAATTGTGCACAATAACAAACCACCTGCACTAATAGAAAAGGTGTGTTTCCTATTATACAGATGAGCTGGAGGGGCACATGTGTGCAGTATATTAATCCCAACATGTTGGGGTCACCAGAAATGTCATAAAAATGTGTTTTCAAGGCTTGCAAGTACACCCTGCTTTTAGGGAAAAATACATATTTCAGTGTTCACCTCAAAAATCCATTGAGCACAACTGGCAACGAATGAGAAAAAGCAGCCTGGAAAATACCAGTGACAATTGTGACTGTTTAAAACATGTTTCAAAAGATCTTAACAAATTGTGAATTTTAACACCCCCTTTTTGTGAATTCATGCAGGAACGCCAATAATTACATATTCATCTGAGCTTGAACCACAAAGAAAAACTGCCAAGCATTCCCTCAAAACTCGACAACAGCATTGAGCATGTTTAATACATTTCACCCTAGACTTCCGACTCGTTTGCGACTATTGAGACAGGCACCACACTTTAGTACATATATCCTTAAGTGTTTCGAATTACTGTGTATTTTCATAGTATTTACTTATTAAATACATGTGTACTTACACATAATTCCAACACTATTATACATAGTTACAATGTACGTAGTGCGTAAATCTTCGTAAATTGTGTACAATATAATCCTGACCCTAAATCTAAACCTAAGCCTTTTCTGATACAATTGTGTACTTCCATATGTGGTGCAAAAAGATTTACACATTAAGTACATTGTAACTATGCATAATACTACTGTACTTATGTATAAGTGCTCATGTATTTTACTATGTAACTACTATGTAAATACAGTTAGAGACAATGTTAAGTGCTACTTATAAATATCTATTGTCTGCCACCCCTAAAACTTAATATAACTACTTCTCCCAGAATTCACTGTCTTCAGCTACTAAACTGTACACGGGAAAAACCAGCCCAACAATGATTTGATTTCCATTACATGAGAGTAGATGTTAAAACTTCATGCTGATTTAAACTCGGCTCTCGCCAAGATAAGCACCAACTAAGTCGTAGCTTTACAGTAAACTAATGCGATCCATCTACATCTCCATCCATTTGCATTTCTTTTCATCTGATGATGTAGATATCCTTCTGTCTGGTATTGATGGCTGAAGTGTAATGCTGGCTCCAGGGATCAGCTTATTTTGCCTCTCCAGCGCATCAGCACACACAACGGCTGCGATGCTGGCTCTGGGGATCAACCACAGTGCGGTCTCCCTAGCTCATCAGCATGCCAACCGTCTGGATTGAACTAAGTAGGGTACATCTCTGGGGTCTTCAAGTGGGCAACTTCTGTCCTCAGTGTTTTGTCGACTAGCCCTACATCATCTCATGAGGGCTCTGGCGTCCCAGCATCACCCCCCTCCACCCCCCCCCCCCCCAACTCAGCCCAGCTTACTTACCCGTACATCAGCGTTGCTTTTTTTCTATTGTGCTTGAGATCCCCATCCAGAATCTTTCCATCTCAACCATAGCCAATTGCTGCTCTTTTCTGCTGCTTCAGATAAGTTCTTCACTGTGTGATGCAACTCTTGGCCACTGAACCTGACATCTCTGAGAAACTGGGTTGTAGAGTGTGCCAAAAATCCTCAATCCTGTTATTGGATAATAACAAACATTATCCAATCTTTAGCTAAAAAAAAATGTGTTAAGCTGATAAAGAACGTTGTAGAACACACGCGTGGTTGTATAGTAATTCAAAGTAACATTGCAGTTAAAATGGAAGGCTCTTTTTTTAACACCTACTTCATTATCATTAAAGAATGTACAGTATTTATTGAGATTATTCATGACTTCAAGGTGATGTTGCATTTTAACCCCTGACGGTACATTATACTCTATGTGCTAAAATTAGAGAGTAAGTTATTCCAGACCCAAACCCTTGAGCTTTGTTTTTATGTCTACTCTGCTATAATCCATTACTCTTCTATAAACATAACATATCTGACAAATTATGTGCATCATGTTCAATTTGTTAGTGACTCCCTTCCAGACTGTGAAAATAAGCACTTAGACTGCAGTGTCTGTTAAATATTCTCTATAACAAATTGCACTGATTATTATAAACTTTCATACTATGCACTCACAAATCTAGTTTGCATTGTTCAATGCTGTAAATCAATGTTTTAACAGCTTCACATAGGTATTTATTTGATACGTTCTGTATTACATCTTCTCTTTTTCATCGTTTTGTCTTGAAATGCCTGAACATCTTGTCTAATGATTTTCAGAAGGTTTTACAGCTAGTTATGTCCAAAAGTGTTTACTTTGTAGCCTTTGGGTGCTGGAAAGAATTGTATTATAGTATTTTAAAGTTGCGTTTTATGCAAACGAGTATGGTAAGTTTTGTACTAACAGCAGTAATCCTGCTGTGGTTGACAGAACAGGCTCAGATCTGGCTTTTGAAAAACATCTGTTTCTTTTCATTAAGGTGCCCATAAGGTGGATGTTTTTTTTTAATTATCCCCTTTAAACCAACTCTGCATCTCTATTTGCTAAAACTATCAGGAGCATGGTTGTTGAGGGTTATTAAAAGAACTTTCCAAAAGTTCAGAGTAACTGCACTAATTCCTGTGAAAAATGGTATGAGTATAGGCTGGAGCTATTTAACCCTGGAAAATTAAAGGGTGAGGGGAGACTTGATCCAGTCCTAAAAGGGGAGAACTTCAGTCACTATTTAATAACATAGAGACCAGGTCTAGTAGAGACAGCTTCAGTCACTATCTAATAGCATAGAGACCAGGGCTAGTAAAGACAGCTTCAGGGCAGGCGGTGGGAAGTAATTTGTCACACAGAGAGTGGTGGGTGTATGGAATGGGTTGTTGCTGATAATTAATTGAGATCCTTCGAGTCTGGATGCTTTTCTGGGATCAATTATCTATTAGGAAATGGACGAGCGTCGATGGACTGAATAGACTCCTTTGTTTGTAATGCTACACATGTACTCCAGTGTAATTTAAAAACAACAACTAAACAATAAGAAGAAAAGAAGAAGAAGAATACTGTACACCCAACTGTGCACAATAAGGCTGTAATTCTATCGAGCGTTTCTGGTGACATATAACTCATGAGAGCACTAGCTTCAGTGATTTATCAATGTCACCAGAAACCTGATAGAATTACAGCCTTATATGCACAGTCTTGATATATATTGCTTGCTATATTAGATGGTGACAATACAGACAGAAGTTGTAGAACTAGCAGTGTTTATTTATAACAATTGAAGTGTTGAGAATAACACTAACACAGAATTAGAAAAAAAAATGTAAAATAAGTTTATTTTTAACAATGGCATATTTTATAAAAAAAAAAAAAAAATTGGGAGTGGCAGGGCGTGGGAAAACTACATATATTACTAAGAATCAGAGTAGAAAATGTGCTTGTATTTTTTGGAGGGTGGAGTTGGATGATTTCCTCATCAATGAAGAGACTCTGCTTTCGGGAGGCCCCAGTCTACAGAGGGGCAGTGGCTGAGGTCATTTCTTACTAAATGTATGTTGCCTATTATTTTCTAAGAATACTTGTGTTATTCTGCTCTTCTGTGGATAAAACTTGAAATCTGCAGGCCATTGCTATTTGTTTTGGTATTGATGGTGTTTTATGTTCATGCACTGGTGAAGTTTGTTTTAAAAAATTGAGGTTAGTAGTTTTATCCTTAACCTTATTATGCATGGTCAATCCTATTATACATGGGACTCATGCCACCACCTAATCTTGTTCCACACAAGTATCTGTGACAGACACAGAATGATTCTTGGTGATAAATCTGACTCCCGACCTGTGAGGGCACTGTGTAAATGGAATAGAGTGCCCTGGACTGGATGGGCAGACAATTCATTCCCAGGGTTAGGTGGAAGTAGGCCATCTAGAAAGAGAGTGGAGCTATGGTACACTAAATCATCACTACAGGCCAGCAAATAACCCGGACAACACTGCACTTTGTTTCACTATAAATTGTATGTGCACCACGAACACTACAGCACTCACTTTTGACTGGTGACCATGTTTGTATATTGTGGGTGTATTAAATACTGCGTTTATTGTTTCAGGACTGAACCCCTGGGTTAAACTATGTAGTACACAGCCTTGTGCACTAGCATGCATTATTATTTACTGTTTTTCATCAGATTTTGGACTATAAGCTGTACAGTATAAAGTAGTTCATTTTCACAACATGAAGGACTTTTGTAGTTTTTGCCAGACCCCATGTCAAATCTGATGGAAAATACAAAAGGACAGACTCCTGTGAGCTTGGCAGGAGTCTGTGTACATGAAGTTGGGTGAACAGGGCTGTAGCATTCTGAGCAGCAGGGGTGTGTATTGCAGCAGACATTGCCTTTGCTTATCCCACTCATTGCACTGAACTATCAGTTTTTGAAAGGTCACACTTTAAAACAGGGAAGGGAGGGAAGCAGCTACTCTGTGATTGACAGGAAAGAAGCATGTGCAGGGCTAGGGACAATGTCACTCTTCAGGTGAAATGATCCAGGAAGTGCAAGGCTGTCAAAAAGCATAGCTTTAAAACAGAGATTTCTTTAACCTATAGTATTAGATAATAATGTTTAAAATTAAAATACATGTGTTTCTTTCAAAACTGCACATTTCAGCCTATATAATGAATGGATGTGCATGACAGACAGAGTTCATGGAACTATTTTGTTAGCTACAATTGCTTTAACATTAGAACCGCCGGATTTTCAAACTACCTAGAATCGCCACGTGAGTCACTTTGACCCATACATTTTTAAACTGCTTTGTTATGAAGATGAAAGACATGCTATTGGATACAACTGAAAAGTTGTATTCATGAACATCATGTTTAGCATTTGCTAGCACTGTATGTAAATTGAAAATTAAACATAAAAGGCTTTATTTTTAAAATGAGCGCATATACAGCAAGACTACAAACAGTGAAAATAATATAATAAAATTCACATTTCAAAAGAAACGGGTATGTACAAAACCATAAAACCAAAATCATTGTTTCCAATACTACCTAAAAACACTACTGCTGTCAGCTGACTGTGCCTGCATCCAGGAGACGTGTTGTAAACATAGACGCAGTTCCATTGAACTAGAGTGACCAGATACCAAGAGTGAAAAATCGGGACACTTTCAGTTGGTGAGGGGAGGAAAGAAACCTTGTGAACTACTGCACAATGCAAGCAACGCAAACTACATGTCTTTCTTCGGTAGATAAGATTATTTTATTCCTTCGCCTTCCTGTGTGCATTGGACTTAGGCAAAAACAAAAACTTAGAGAAATATAATTAAAAAAAAAAAAAATACTTCAAAGTGGTTAACTTTCTTATTTACTGTTCAGATGACAGCACTCTTTTAATCAGCCTATCAGTGTGTCTGTACTGGCTTTTCTGTGACCTGCTGTACATAGCAGATTTGGGTTGCTAAAATTTAGTTTTCAGCATTAGATGTAAAATATAAAAAATGGACGACTACAGGCTACTACAGGGGCTGCTGAACAGAACGTAAAACAAACAACAGCTTTCAGAAAACAAACTGGAAAGTCAGCACAGACCAAAAAGTATTCATGTGTTAGTTGTACCCACGTTAAATCCATTACAGGTTCAAACAAGTTAAAATTTTAGACCTGAATAGGCACATTTTCTTTGTTTTGACTAGGTACTGATAAAATAAATTACTGGATGGGACAAATAACATGAGAACGAACATTCTGCATATATGGACTTTATTTTGGGACTTTCTAATTGATGTCCACATGTGCCTTACACTTCCAGCCAATTCAATGGATGCAGACGTGCAGTCTCAATGTATGGGCAAATCCACACCTGACAGAGAATGTAAAATATTTGCAAATATTTTAATAAGCACGATAACCCATAAATGCAGTGGTATCTGAAATATCATCCATTTACTAGCAATACAAAATGACAAGGTGGGACACTAGTTTATAATTGTATTCTCAAAAATGGGTGTGCCAGGGTACAAGCCCTATTACATTGCTGTTCTTTCAGTTTGGCAGGGGTAGGGTTAATACTCTCCCTGTCAAATACACGTGCAGACCGTGGCTGGGACTTGATTAATTAACAATAAATTAAGCACAGCCACAGGTGTATTTAAGGAGTAGTATATCAACATGTAGGGGGATGAACCCAGGACAAGGAGCAGAGTACAGCAGCCAAACCAAAAGAAAGGACTACAATTCTCCTTTTTATTTCGCGGACTGAAAGCAGGTAACTACCTCCAGAACACCCAGAAAGCAGTAGCTGCCAGCCCAGCATCTACAGCTGTACCACCTAACATGGAAACCATTTATTTCCATGCTTGCTCTGCCTAGGTTCCACTGTATATAGTCTCATCATATTTAAAGAAGTTGTACCATTTATTTTGATGAATATTTATTTCTGTTTTGTTTGTAACAACCAGAGTTTAAACTGCCTCCTCTCGCCTCTGCCTACTATTTTTACAGCCATTAAAGGCTGCACCACGACACTGCCTGTTCACGTGGGTTTCTGATTGATTATTGCTCTCCATGGTTTTTAACTTTGCAAGTAAACATAGATTAAATCGAGTAATGGATCTCCTCCTAGAGGCTGATAAGTTAATAATACCAACATCAGCATAAGACACGCACTTACCTTTCACCTACAGAAATGGCAAGACATTTGCCTTTGAGCTGCAAGGCTGATGTTTTACGTCCGCCCCTTGTCTTTTAATTCAGTTCCGTGGGCTGAGATGCCAAACCATTAGTTTGGTTGCGAGATATGTGATTCTCTCTTAAGCTCTGACTTTGAAACTCCCTGACCCTAAGTGGATGTGCACTTGTGTTTACTCTTGATCACAAGCTTTAAAATGTAAATGATCTCCTCTTTGTGGCTGAGGCGGTAATAGCAGTGGCATCAGCATACAGGCCTTTACAGTAACTCTCGACCAAAGAGCTTGCTCCTTAGTTGAATGGTAAGAAATTCATTTTTCAACAGTGTGGTTTGCGGTTCATGTCCACCCCCTGCCTTTCCATTCAGTTAATGACACTGTTATTGTTCTGATTTTGGTCTTTAGTCTTTGGCTGTACCTTTTGTTCAGTACAACTGCAGAAAGCAATCAGGTTAACAATGATCCCCCGTCCCTAAATGAGCAGTGCTCCCCTGTTTTGTTCTGAGGCTGCAAAAAGTGTCAGGAGAGTCGCAGATATGTGGAGCCATGTAGTCTTTTATTGCTGACAAGAAAGCAAAGAGCAGGGTTTGCAAATTAATTATTTATTCACACTGTCTTTTTAAATCATTAAGTGCCTCTGCTTATATTGTGAAGAGGAGATGCTTAAATGAATTTGATAAAAGGTCCCCGTGGAAATTAAAAGGTTTCTATTACAGGAAACCTTGAAGGTTTGAACTATTACCATATAATTATTCAGTTTGCAATAGTGTTTAATTAGTGTGGTATGTCTTGCCATGACAGACAGGAAGTGAAATGAGATTTAGATCACTAAAAGGAATTTATGAAGCAGGTTCTAAGATGATAACTTAAAGACGATGAACTGTAACAGAACTTTGTTCAAAATGTGTTTTTACTTTAAATCAAGTTTTGTTCACCTCAGAAAGTTTACTACAATAATGTCTATTTTATAAGAACCAGGGCCACAGTCACTAAGCTTAACCACTGTATTGCCCCCCTTTGCACCACTGTTTAATAAGTTTACGAATTCGTATTAATGCAGCCCTTTAATACCTATCTGGTTGCTGATCCTGGAATGTTGTCAAGTCAGTTCTTTGGAGATTCCAATGCTTCAGCTGCAGAATGATGGCATTGTAACCCATTTCACACTGTCTTCTGGCCCTAGTTACAAATTAACTAGTTACATTATTTTAAGGAGTAGGTCTCACCTAGTCCTTATTTGTTCTTGGCTAAAAATATTTAGTTCCCTGAACATACGTTTATAACTAAACATTTGAGCCCTTGGATAAGTGTGGTTGCTCTTTGCTGAAAACTCTCCAAAGCTGGAATGCTCTTTTTTGTAAACAAGCTGTTTGCAACTATTATAGCTTTTACCAGTGAATAAAAATAAGTAAATAAAAAAAAAATAAACAATTGCAAGGCATATAATTGAATTAACTCATTGGTGTATTATATGTAAGAAGGGACACCATTGAAACAGTTTGAGAAGCATTGAATTTGACTAAATAGCATGAAATGCCCTAAAAGGTTGGCGGTGATGCTACTGGATGTTCTTTCTTCAACAATAAGGCGTAATGATAATACAATACTTAATCCAAAAATGACAATGCTTTTGATTATTGTTATTAGCCGTATTCACAGTAGAGAAATACAACTTGGATAATAATGTACAGGATGAAAATTGTGGCAACAGGCAAGTAAAAAATAAACAAATGAGTTGCTGCATAAATATTCAAGACACCATTATAATGAGTCTCTCTCTGTGGTGGATTGCTCAGAGCATCGGATCGTTTCATTTAGAACCGGCTGCTCTCTCTACATGGGAGCAATACATCTCACAAGAGAGAGGCACGATTTAATTAAGTATGCAAAAGTGGGCTCTTAAATGACATTACTATTTTGTACATCACAGTAACAATTCAGGTAATGAATGACTCATGGAAGCCACATAAGGATAGACTCCACACAATGCAGGAAGTATCACACTTCTGGCCCCTCAGAAAGTAACCGTAAAGTGCTTTAATGATCTGACATTTTTAAATGTGTATTTTTTACAATCAGAAGTGGGAAGGGTTAAACCATAAGTGCCTTAAAAAACTAAAACTTTCTAAGTCATGTTTTCATTGAATTTGTTAGTGCTTTTATTCATTTTAAGCCCTAATTTGTATTTTTGCCACGAGAAGTGAGCAGGGCTAAAACCATAAATGCTCTAAATTCATACAAGTATATCTTATTGGAAATGGGCAGGTAAAAAAACAAAAAAAAATCGGTAAAAGAGTTACAGATACTCGTTTATACGTTTTATTCTGGAAACACTTGGGTTGAAGTTCTAAAAAAGATTATTTATTTATTTATTTATTTATTTATTTATTTGCTAGGTTAACCTCAGCAGACAAGCTTGGTGTGGATCGTGTCTAACACACACCTTATCAGATTTACAGTGAATCAGAAATACAAGGCTCCTAATCCCTATTGGAAAATTGTAAATACTGAATTTATGACCTGTGTTTGAATTCTACATGAAAATTGGCCCACTGAGCTGGAGGGACATCATGACGTCATGGATACACAGCATCTGAGCGGCACAAGGAAAAGGGAAGGATCCCTCTTAGTTTGAACTTTGTTTGATTTCTTTTATTTACCTGTGGACTGTTAGGTGAAAAAGGAAACAATAAAGCTCCAGCTGTTACTGATGCAAACCTTGGTCAACTTTATTACTTCCACACCACACTGTGACTAATCAAATAATTACATGCCAGGCTTAAATTTGATTATGGATGTATTATTGTAATACAGTACTGTTCAGAAGTTTGGTAAACAAATGAGGACATGGGATGGGGATTTTATTGTCCATTTCCCATCTTAGACCTTTTACTTCTAAATATCCTTGTATCTCTGAATAGGTAATCATCTCCTCTTTAAAGAATATGCTAAATATACTACGAAATATCCTCTTTTTTTTTTTTTTTTTAGGAAAGCAATATAGCTTGGGATGGGGAGTCTGTCACCATTTTACTTGTTCACTAAATATCTTGGTATCACTGAATAGAAAATCATCTTTAAAAATATTTTAATGAACAGTCTCTACCACAAGGATACCAATAATTTTGTAAGTAATAGGTCTGAGGGAAAAATGGGCACCACAATACACATCCTAGTCTTGCTGTAAATCATTGGTTATTTCCAAACTTTTAAACACTATTGGACCTCAGACACATTCTATTACTAAGCATACATTGTATCATGCACAAAATACCCAAACCTTTGAGGTGGTAGTAAACTTTTGATCACAATATTTACTTACATGAGGATATTTAATAAAGGAATTTACAAAACACCGGGTCTGTAGAATGCACTTCTCTGCACCCAGCTCCCCTGGTGGTAGGCACATGCTCTGTGCTGCCTTGTAAAAAGTAATAGATTACCATACAGTGCCTTGAAATGAGTTCAGAGCTACTGGATTCTTACTAATATTTATAGAAAATGTAAACCTTTGTGACATAAACAAAATACTCCATAAAAAAAGACATATACCATTAAAATAAAATAGGATAAATAACTAGATAAAGTAACCAATGCATTACTGTAGTTTTAAATGTATTGATTAATTGGTGACTAGTAATTATAAACATTGGTACTGGTAGTTGTAAATCTCCATTGGGTTCCATTGCTCTGTACTGACAATCAAGAGACATCAGAAGCCACACTTTAACAAAATACAGTTTATTTTAATATAGTCCTTCACAAACTAACTAATGCAACAGCATGTGTTTGAAACTAAATATAGACATACACAGTATGTTGTTATTGATGTAAGCATTTGTGGCATAAACAAGATGTCATGAAAAACCATGACTTGTGGTGAATGTCAGAATAATAAACTTATATGTTATTGTCATGTCCCTTCATGATATTAATATTGTATGTCCTCATTTTTCATGACATGTCTTCTATATATATACAGTAGCCATGGCAGTCTGTCAGTATGGGCGGTAATTTGATTTACCCCGTTATCTTGTGGACTGTGCTTGATGGACAGACAAGGGTACTTCTGTCAGAAAAGAGAATGCCATATCACTTTTGTCACGACTGCTATATGATGTCCCTGATTACAGGATGAATTGTATCATTCACCAACTCACAGGATTCAATTTTAAGTTTCTTTAAGAGGTATAAATGGAACTCTAATCTCCTACAATAGGTTGGAATGGTTTGACAGCCCATTTAAATGACAAATGGGAATACATCCTAATTTAGTTCTTCAGCACTGTGACGGGATCTGAGTTGGGTGGCTGATATAAGCAATGTCCAGATAGTATTTACTCCCACACAACCATTAAACAAATAAAACAATCCACTTCTATACCAGCAATGGTAAGGGGGAAGAGAACACGACGGGTTACAGTCCCCTAACAATAAATGTACAGTCCCACAATAAAAACCCTCCTTGCAAAAAACTGTGCTCTCTAACCCAAGCATCATGGTGTGAGTCTGTGATTTGCAGTGAGGGTAGTGCTCAGGGGGTTGTGCAGTTTCCATGGTGACAGCTCCTGACTCCTAATCCTTCTCTGCAACAAACAACAAACCAAACAAAACCAAACCAACCGCGCAACGGCTTGTTCCTACGTTTCATATAGTCAGTTTTGAATATTAATGATAAAACACTTTTAACATTTGTCTATTGCAACGTGCCATGAAGTAGACCATTACCATGGTACTAAATTCAAGTCTGGTTCAATTAATTGGTTTAACAAGACCCCTTTAGTGGATTATTTTAGACACGTTATAAACCATCTCTATTAAAAGACTAATGCCACAAATTAATCTTTCCATGTGAATTCATCCACGCAGTAAGTACTTATTAAACTATGAACCCAAAAATAACATGTAATATAGGGTTTAAATGACTATCCTGTACACTTTTAAACAGCAATGTCTGGAAAACAAACAAACTACAGCACTGAAGAAAATATTTTCTGCTAACTTTTGAATGGTACATAATTTAGAATTTGTTGTTGGTGTACATTGTTCCTGGTATTTCTATACTTCTCAGTATCTGTGATACTCTAACAATGTGTACCTTATGGATTGGGTGTGAAATACAACTCTATATGGTATGGTATGGTATCCATGAAATCCTGCGTAAAAAAAAAAAAAAAAAAAAAAAAAATATATATATATATATATATATATATATATATATATATATATATATATATATATATATATATATATACAAACACACACACACACACACACAAACACAGTTGACTCCAATTCTTTGCGTGTTGGATAATTGCATAAATTGCCTAATTGCATAGCATGCGGCTGGTCCTGTTTTTTTTAGTACATCATTTTCTATGATTGTATGATATGGTTAAACACATATTGGCTAAATGTTTAATTTGCTTAATTGCATGAAGCTGCGTGGTCCTGAAGTCCATTGTACATTGCATTTTAATTTCGATAATTGCATTGTTTCAGCACTAGCAGTGACGTAGAGCACGTAGCAATGGCATGACAGGAAAAAGCAGGCAAGAAAGCGAATCTGTAAAACTCAAGTGTCAGCACACTATGAGCCTTCATGGAGGCAGTGGTTGTCAGTCTTATGACAGTTTTTTTACAGTTGTTTATCACCAAATTGGCCAAATACTGTGCCTTTTTAACTTTTACTGTACTGTATTACAATAACAGTTTATGCCGGCTGTTATATACATTATTTTAAATAGTTGTACATTGTGTTCAGTTCTGGTCACCTCGCTATAAAAAAGATATTGCTGCTCTAGAAAGAGTGCAAAGAAGAGTGACCAGAATTATTCCGGGCTTAAAAGGCATGTCATATGCAGACAGGCTAAAAAAATTGAATCTGTTCAGTCTTGAACAAAGAAGACTACGTGGCGACCTAATTCAAGCATTCAAAATTCTAAAAGGTATTGACAGTGTCGACCCAAGGGACTTTTTTAGCCTGAAAAAATAAACAAGGACCAGGGGTCACAAATGGAGTTTAGAAAAAGGGGCATTCAGAACAGAAAATAGGAGACACTTTTTTACACAGAGAATTGTGAGGGTCTGGAATCAACTCCCCAGTAATGTTGTTGAAGCTGACACCCTGGGATCCTTCAAGAAGCTGCTTGATGAGATTTTGGGATCAATAAGCTACTAACAACCAAACGAGCAAGATGGGCCGAATGGCCTCCTCTCGTTTGTAAACTTTCTTATGTTCTTATGTTCTTATATATTGTGCGTTGCCAGAGAATAGTGTTCTTTGCATTGAGCGTATAAAGTATTTCAAGTTTTATTTTTCTAAACCTGTTCAGTATTTTAAGTTACTTGCAATAAAGTATAAGTGAAAACTAAAGTTATGAATCTGATCAAAACAAGTCATATACATGTACATTTACATATAGACCTATTGTCAGTATATCCCAATGTATTCCCTAACTACAGTTATGTGCATGACCTCACATCGGTCAAGAGCCCATGCAATTATGCGGATTTGACTGTGTGTATATATATATATATATATATATATATATATATATATATATATATATATATATATATATATATATATATATACACACGCACCTATTGTCTCCAACCTCATAATCGGAGGACAAATAAATTGAACTATTGCCCTGACATCCTTACACTATAGGTCAATAGTCTCGGCCTGTCATGTGACTAGTTCACATCATTGTCAGTCCTTCCTCTTTTCCCGCTGCACTCTGCGAGAGAAAATAGCTGAACACTGATTCTATGAGTTAACAGAAAATGAATACAAAACACACTACAAAAGAAATATACTCCAAACACTAAAAAAGATGATTTACAATGTCACTGTTTTCTGACTTTCTGAAATTCAACCAAATTGACGCAAACAAATGTGACGGGCAGGATATAAACTGGATTATGCAGCAGTCAGCAAATCCAGATGCAGACAGACAAAAACTTTGCTAACCATACGGCATGAACTTCAAAAACATGTTCTGTTATTTATTTACTTATGCTGTATCAGCTATATTTAAACAAAATATACAAAGTATTGACTGATTCATATATTAAATATGTACTGCAGACTCAAAACTAAATGAAATGCCCTTCAGGAAGACTTTTTACTTCCAGAGTGCAATGCCTTCAGAATGCGACCTCGGGCATTATAGCCCCCTTTTGATAACAACAGTCTTCCCTTTTTTTTTCAGACAGGTAACCAAATTTTGAATTCTAACATCCTGGACACTTGTGGTCAATTGCTTCCAAGCAGGATTCTTTCAATACCTGACATTATCTTACCAACCTGTACCAACTCTTTCTCTAACAAGTCATTTGGTTAAACTATATAACAGGGTCATTCATTGTCATTGCAGGAGTGATTAGGGGTGAAACCTGAATACCATCGAAACAAATTAAAACAGTTCTATATTAAACTATCCAGATGTGTGTCAGATGTTTCTCCATACATTCTAACCTTTAAATACTTCCTTATTTCAATCTTAACTTAAACTTAATCTTTAATTGTATTGACTTAATTCAATGTGGCCTGAACCCTTTAAGGACATGATGGTGTAGCCAGGAGAAAAACACACTTTGTTACTTTGATTTACTGGGCCACCATATTTTGCAATACACTTTGTTGACGCATACCCTTGTAGGGATTGAATTTCACTGCTTGCTTGTTTTTTTGTTTCTGTGTGATGTCACTGAGACTGAGACAGCCATTTCATTTTTAAAGGGCGGAGACGTTTTTAGCAGCTCACAGGCACCTGTAAATGTAAAACAGGGGAAGTCAATAACTGGCCTTCCACACGTCTTTGCTCCTAAAGATTCTGGAGAACCAGGATGCAACCAATACTGTAACCACACATTGTATGTATTAAATATGGGACACACACTCGTATATTCAAAACACTACTTGAAGAAACATAGCCATGTTTATATTCATTAATATAACAGAATTTATACAAGACTGCCTAAAAATAATCCATGCATAATGACATCTGAAAAGAAAACATCCATTCTACTGAACAGAACAGTGATTCTCACCTTTCATAAATCAGTATTTGGAGTTTGGGGTTTATTTTACTTTTCTCAAATATTTCAAATATTTAGTTTTTGTTATCTAAGTGTCCAGCAAGATGTATTTTAAGATCTTAGATCTTTTAAGATGTATTTGTCATAACACTGCTGAGTTGAACTACAGCACAATAATACTGAAGTATATTAATGTGGGCGTCTATACAATTTTGTAACGCTTTTGAATAGTTTCATGCTTGTATAGGGCAGTGGTGGAGTCAGAGGAAATTGGAAGTAGCAGAAGTTTGGTATTGCAATGGGGAGAGCATGCAGCACCTTTAAAAGTGTGAGAATTACACAATTCTACTTTCATCTCATGAGTCACCAATGCATCATCAGTAACAGTTGTTATTGTGGCCAGGAGCGCTGGAACTAAGGGTGTTGGGGGTGCGGCAGCACGCCCTGGATTAAAGTGCTGTGCACCTGTTTCCATCATATACAGGGGTTTATTATACAATTTTGTTCAATGGCTTTCAGCAGCCCCACTTTAAAAACTGTTCCAGCAACACTGATTGTGTCCGTAACTGATGGTAGCTTGGCATACTCTGAAAACACTGAGAATGGCCCTATGCTTCTACATGTTTAAGGTAAAAATGAATTGACTGGAAGGACCATTTTTCCACTTTGACACTTCTGTCACCATGGCCAGCAATCAAGCAGGAATGCTAAATGAAAATACTCGACGCATTGTAAGCATAAAACAGCAATCTACAAAAAACCAAATTGATTCCTATTCTATTATACGGTGTACCATATAATACAAAAGATACATGAGGCTTGTGATTTTGAGTAAATACAAATGAGTGGTGAGGGTGGCTGTATATATTTTCTGCTAAAGATTTTTATTTTATTTAGTGCATGGGTTTTCAACTGGGGGCATGTGAAAATAATTCTCTTGAATGGATTTTTTTTTTACGGTATTATATTTAAACTACTATGCATAAATATTAAGTTTTTGTTTAGCAGCTCATAGGTTAGTATAGTATATTTTCAAAATGATCCACCTGTGTGCATGGGTGATTTTGATTTGATTTTGGTTTCCACTCTGATATTATGCACGGCTGCATTTTAGTAACAGCAATATCATCTGGTTGAATTGTTTTTGGCATTTTGAGTACATCCAAAAGAAATGCAAAGGAATAAAACACAAGAGGGTCTACAAAGAGTTCAAAGTGACTGAAAGTCATATCGAGTCCCTTTGGGTCATTTTTATGTTGGCTTTAATAAAAACCTTTATCACATGTTAATTTTTAGAGTTAATTTTTAATGTCTTTCATGCTGCAAATATTTAAAATGGCACACATATATACTGAAATGGTGAGTAATAGTAACCTGATAAATGTTCACAGGACAGACTGTTTTGGATTATTTACAAAAACTTAGCAAAAACGAGTATCCTAGATGAGATTAACAAATAACAAATACCAAGTAATAAATTATATATTATATGAACAGGAAATTTGTTTGAATTTGTTAATCAGATTATTCTGCCTTTTATTGCAACTGTGGTACCATTCAGTAGGGTAAAAATGGTAAAGCGGTACTTGAGCTGAAACCTTCAGACAGAAAGGCTACAGAGCCCTTCTAAAAGTGGGGATGAGGGTCAAGACCCACAGGTGAGGGGGTTAGAGGGGTAGCAACAGGTTTCAGGAATAAATAAATATGTTTAGGTTCTTGAGAAATATTATTTGGCTGCAAGGCTATATTCGGTGCAATACTGGATTTTCACAAATGTTAACGCTGGATGTACCCACATGAAATCATTTGGAAAACAAACAAACTGCTTTTCGACATACACTAAATGTCTGTTATAATGTTTAAACATGTTTAGGATCAGGAAAAAAAAACTGGAGGAGAACAAAGCTATTTCACAATATAGAAAAAGCTGGGTATCAACACTGCAGGCACACTGCAAAATGGCACACTGTTATGCTTTGACAGCACAGTGCCACAATGCATTAATAGCAAGGGCACTCTTTCAGTTCTTTCAAATAAGATAAGTCCTCATAATGACCACAATATAGCCTACACACTACTAGTAATACATCCAAAAAAATATTATTGCTGCATGCTAAACCATAAAAAGAATGCATACCATTTTTTAAAAGGAAGAAAAAACAGACAAAATAGAAGGTCACAAATAAAAAAAAAACATATCAAAATGTATACAATAAAATAAAGAACGAAATAATTTATATTATAGCCTAGTGAAAACAGGTATGCAGTGTCTTTGTAAACACTGAAATGATATTAAACAACTTTCATTTTGTACTATAAGCTTTCACAATTATTTTCAGCAAAACAAGAGATCCTGCTAGGAACGCAGGATCGATGAGGGAGGCAGTGTCTGTTTGATGTGTGCTGTTTTTCATTGAGTCTGTCGGATAGTTTTTAGTTTGTCAGTTTTGGAAGGAAAAAAAAAAACAAGGTCAGCTATTATACTCATTTTTACTTAGTTTATTCTAGAACTCTCTTAACTGAACCAACACATGTTACGTGATAACATTCTTTGAAAAAACTAAAATGCAATCACCCTTTAATAACCAGTTGTCACATTAATTTTCAGTTGCTGCTTGTCAATTTCAGTGCTGTTTAGCCAGAGAGCATACAGACATAGTACACAGAAAAGTTGGAACTTTAAACAATGGGGTATTGGGGAGAAATAAAATTGGATACTAGTCAAGATAAATAACAATGAAAATGAGAGAGTGAAAAATTATGTTTCACCAAAAAACAGTGGGTGGGCTGCGTCCGCCCATTCAGAACACTGAGTGGACACCATCCACACTAGTCTAACACTGACAATGAGTCTATCATTTGTGTCGCTTGTGGGTTTCTGCTTCAAGATTGTTCTGTGTGAATTGAGATTTAGTTATGCCTTCAGAAATGGAGCGAAGCATCAAAAACTTGCATAATAGTATTAGTACCGTCTGCTTTCGACTCCTCTGATTTGTAAATAATAATAAAGTTTCACTTTCAAAGTCTCTTGTTTAGGGCTATGTAGACATTTAAGAAACACGTGTCACTGTTTGAAAAAAAATGTGCGTCTAACCTTTTTCAGCCAACAGGATGCAGGAGATGGAAGTGCTTGCAAACAAACACCAATGATTATAGCAATAATGGTAACATTGTCCAAGGACTGTAGCAAATTGAGAAACTATGTGAAACACAAAAAAATACATGAACATCTTTTGGTTTAGTTTTTCTTTTTTGACCAGCGCTGGCACTTTATGCACAACTATGTACAAACAAACAAGTACAGTATCTGGATACTTAACAAACATGACGGGAGGTCTGGCTTCATATTATATCCTTTAATGTTAAGGATTAAGTGTATATGCTTTGAAATGTAATGCTCAGGATATTAAGGTTATGTCAGTAATTTTTATGATCATGTGACCCCCTTACAATAGCCTTGCAGCCCCTTTTGGGGTTTCCACCCCTAGTTTGAGAAACGCTGCTCTAAAGGAACCCCCAAAAAAAGAATTAACAATATTAGTGGTCTTATTTATATATACCTGACGAGCAATTTTTTTTCATTAGCTGTTTTTTTTCTTTGCACAAGCTGCATCTATTTGTTAAAGTGAGTGCCGTCTTTAAATCACCCTCATTATGAGATGTGATAAATAATAAAAGTTGATACTGTTTAAAGATGGCCCTAAATAAATGCATGACCTTAAAATAAGCATAATTGCACAAACTGGCCTATATAGGATTCGATACACATGAAGAAACTAAAGGTATAGGTTCTGTCCAGACAAGAGCAAACTGGGTTTGAGCTGTCCACAAGTGATACTGAGATAATGTGAGAGAGTCTTTTCAAAGGGACTTTCCACTGGACTAAGAATAAGTATACATATGTGTTTGTTTTGTTTTTGTTAACTTACCAAACACACACTTGCCTGGTAGTTAAAGAGAACCCTGCAACAACCCAAAGAATGCAGTTCAGCATAAACAGACAGCCTTGTATCTTCCAGCGGTTGATGAGTTAATACTGACATCAGCATGAGACACGTACTTACATCTGGACTACACTACTGGACTACTACGGTAAGACGTTTTTCTTTGAAACATGGTTTGTGGTTCGCATCCAGCCCTTGGCTTATCCATTCAATGCATTGAGCTGAATATAAAGTGAATATTTAAAGGTGTGGAAGTTTAATGGAACAGAGCTGACCTGGGTTTTGTTTAACATTCCTATTACTTTGATTTCTTTCTTTAGGCTTGTACATGCAATTCTAGCATGGAAATAATTTAAAACAAAATATCCCCATCAAGCACAGCTGTGCAAAGTTTCTTGCATAATGTTTTCCTGACCCCAAGCAAATCAGGTGGGCATACACAAAAAAAAAAAAAAAAAGTTACCAGTTTTCTTGCCTTGCCTTCGAGGAAGTCTGTTACTATTAATTTTCTTGGTCAGTTCACCTCAACGGGGTCTTATGACAGTATGACGCCCTGCAAACTACACGGCTGTGCCTCACAAGGCGAGCCACTAGGGGACCCGCATTTACCCTTTTGTTGATAGCCTATACACAGTACAGTGCAGTTCAAGGAAGATTTAGGAATACAGCACAACGTAGCTATCAATATTCTTTATGGTACGCTTACAAAATGCAACTCAATTTACCATTCAGCCACGTTGCAAATACTTTATATTTTTCATCTTTAAATTTCTACCAGGTGTTCTTTTATAACTCTTAATCACTGTTAGAAGGCTGACTGCTTGTCTAACATTAATGTTATTTCAGAGCAATGATTTATACATTTAAAATACATTGAGCAGTATACATGTATGTGTGCGATTTTATTGTTTTGTTTTAAAACCTATATTTTGCAGCTGTCTTCATTAACATATTTTGTCTTGGTACATATGAAAAAATGTTTACTTTGCTAAGTCCTTCAATGGAAATGCAAATTGCAGTATGTTTGCGCTGCGACTGGCCCATCTTAGTACACCTACCCCTCTGTGCTTTGCTTCTATTCTCCACTCATTCCCAGTACACGCCATCACTGTTTGCAAGCAACGTCAATTAATTCACCTGGCAAATTCAGTGTAAAACTAGGAACTAAAATCTCAAATTGAAACTTACCTATCACCAAACAAGCAGATATCAGATTGATATGACAGAAGGACTGATTGATAGTAAAAAAAAAAATGACAGAATAACTTAATGCCACTCCATTTACCAAAATGAAAATTATTATGGATGCGAGGAAAAACATATATAGCAATACGCTGTGCATAAATGAAGAGAGCAAAAATTTTAAGGAAAACTGACCATATGGTAAGCAATATGTGAATATCCAAATATAATACAAATAATAAAAAGTGCAATTTCTCCTTATTAGAAAACAACAAAAGTATAACCTGCTAGAAGGCCCTCTTCCATCATGATTAAACAAAAAAAATAATCCTAATTGAATACAAGATAATATCAAGAAATAGAGAGAGAAAGCGAGAGATCAACAGAAAACAGAGCATACACAGTGGACAGTGATAATAGTCAGAAATAACATCCAAGTCCATGACATAGAGTTCTTCACTGGTCCAAAATAATAAATCCAACCCAAAGTACAAGAAATCCACTTTCCTCATCTCTAGCATGTACCCGCTGTCCTATAAAGTATTATAAAGCAGCGTCAACCTAGAAATCTCTGTCTGTGTGAACTTCATTTTTTATTTCATTATGAAACTACACAAAGGGGAAATACATCAACATAATATGTTTTTGTGTAAAAGAGAAAAGATAAAAAAATACATTGTTATCTGAAATCAAATAAACTGAAGCACAATCTCTTAAATGCGTCATTGTATTACAGACTTAATAAAAGTGCAAATGCAATGACAGTAAAACATAACATTTTTGTTTTGCAAAACAAATAATACTAAAGTTACTATTGAAGAACACAGTGTGTGTTATACAATATATATATATATATATATATATATATATATATATATATATATATATATATATATATATATATATATATATAGTTCCATCACTCAAACAGTATTCTAATTCCAAAAGAAGATAGTGACAGACAAGTTGAAAAAGGCTTGCAAATAGAATACTCTAGTTAGAAAAAATAAATCAAAATCATCTTTTTAAAATTTTTTATTATTTGTACATTTTTCCTGAGGGATATTAGACAAAGTCCGTTAGGTAAACTGTTTCCCCACTACTACCACTAGTTTAAAGATAAATCATTTGAGTTTGTTTCAAGGTCTCAAAGTCAAGGACTCGTGACTTGGACTTGAATGATAGTGGCACAGACTCAAGGTTTGAGGACTCGACTACACGTCTGCAATACAAGGATGAATTTGTTCTAATAAGTTGTCCCATTGATCTTGCCTGTTGGAGCCTGCGATGGAACTGACTGTGACCTAAATCAAGCCAACATGGGAGTGAGTGTCAGGTGGGAATAGTATGTGATGTTTCTTGATTGGCTGTGAGATACAGTGGCAGTGAAAGCCAACAATGGCGAATAATGGCGAGAGGACTAGAATGCTGGAGGACTAGAAATTGGTTTGTACACGGATTACTACTGAAATAGTGTTTCACCAGCAGGTGTCCATGCTGAACCTCATGATTTCCAAAAACCATAAAGCTCCTCCCCAGTTCTGTCTCACCAGTAATATCAGCCAATCTCCATATTTAAACCCCAAGTCATGCCTTTATTCTCTCTTGCCTTTTTTTGTTTCCTCCACCCCCCTTCTTACTCCACTATGCTGCTCCACCACTGCAACGATCTCCCTTTGGGGGCAGGTGAAGCTCTCTTCCCAACCTTCTTTAAACTCTCGCTCTCTCAGACCGATCACACCGTACCAGTCTACCAAAAAATTATTATTTGTTTTATTTAGCAGATGCCTTTCTCCAAGGCGACTTCCAGAGACTGGGGTGTGTGAACTATGCATCAGCTGCAGAGTCACTTACTACAATGTCTCAACCTCCTGGGTACAGAACACCCTGCAAACTTTACACAAAACATTATGCTACCCTTGCTGTTGTGTTGCCTGTATTGCAGCATTATACATTGAAATATATAATGAAATATACTGAAATTTGTAATCACACGTCATTAATGGGTCATTACTCAACTTGGTTATACGTTTTCAGCATTTACTCTGAAGAATTCTCCAGGGGAAATAAAAGCCACAATATGCCACTCATTTCAAACAGAGCACCAGTATTGTGCAGGGGGGAAGCATGAACTGGAAACACTGTGATGTACTTTCAAATGGGCAGCAAATAGTTATCCTGTTATATTAGATGGACACCAGCAGGTAAATTAGCCAGAATCAGGAGACAGGCTGTCTAATCTATATTAGATGCTGGCTCTGTGCAGCTGAAATTAATATGTGGTGTATCTCTATTGACAGCAAGGGCCCTTCAGTAATGTTAATTAAACAAAGTGATGTAAGTATGCAGACTAAGACACCTGTTGTCTGAATAAATAACTTCATGCAATCAATAGCACAGGGTTGTGTTTGGTAAAGAATGTTATCAATTAAAGTTGCCATTGAAACTATAGACTATTAATATAATCACATCCAAAAAAGTGATTGGGTTTGGGGGAAGCTAAGCCGAGTTATATGTTTTAACAAATGCATAAATGCAGCTGACAGTACCTAATTGTAAACCTGGCTAATCATCCCTTAACCTATTCCCCAGCTCATCACTGCAAAACCTGCTCTAGATGGTCCCACCTGGTAACATTTTACCTGTCACAGTAAATTCAAAGCTATCACTAGAAAGCTGTTCCACAGCAGACAAGGTCACTTCTTTAAAAATCTTTATAAGGATTTCCCCACCACACTACATTGATTGCCTACTATAAGAGAAAGCGCATTGCTCAGTGGTAAAGCACAGGTTTTGGATGGGATATGAAAAACCTATATCTGCACACCAGTGGTGGCTCGTCACGAGAGGCTAAGCTTTGTAAAAGTAAAAAAAAAAAAGGACTTTACTTTTAAAATAATCACAGCACAATAACCACACTGATCTGCATTAACTGTATGTCTCAGTGGGCTTCCTTTTAGCCTCCAGCAGCTGTTTCATACATGCGTGAATCTTGCATCATTCTTTCCACTCATTTTGAGGCTAGTTTTCTGTAGCCTGAAAATTGATGCTTTTGAGTGTTGTTTATTTTTAATAACCAAAAAATAACCGATTTATTAATAAAAAATGAAAAAAACATCTGAATATATATATATATATATATATATATATAATATATAAATTCAATATATATATATATATATATATATATATATATATATATATATATATATATATATATATATATACAGTTGTAGTCAAAAGTTTACGTACCCCAATGAAAATGCATAATTTATAAAATTTCTTGAAAACAAACAATTAATAAAAATCTTTTGTTGCAAAAGTTTTGCTTTTGTGGATGAGGAAAAAAAGTTACAAGATACAGGTAGATATTGATGTCGTTACCAATAATATGGAAAAAGTATCAAGCTATCTGAAGAAATTTATTTATCATAAAGATGGAGAAGGATACAAGAAGATCTCCAAACATTTGAGTATCCCTATTTCAACTATTGTTTCTGTTATCAAAAAGTATAACTCATGGTACTGTCACAACACTCCCTCGGTCTGGAAGAAAGAAGGTTCTTTCACCAACAACAGAACAATTCTGAGGGAAGTTAATAACAATCTGAGATTGGCTGCCAAAGATATTACAAGTAAATTGGCTGCAAGTTGGACTGAGGTTTCCATTTCAACCACAGGTCGAGTATTGTATGGTGAAGGTCTCAATGATCGAAGGCCAAGGAAAAACACACTCTTAGGAAAACATCACAAGAACAATCACTTAAAGTTTGTAAAACTGCATGTTAATGATGGATATGTGTTCTGGTTAAAGGTTTTGTGGAGTGATGAAACAAAAATCAAGCTATTTGGTAATGCTGATAGTCGTTACACTTGAAGAAAGTTGTGTGAGAAATGCAGAGAAAAGAACACCACACCTACTGTCAAGTATGGAGGTGGTAATATCCTTCTACGGGGCTGTTTTTCCTCTATTGGAACAGGAAATGTAGTTCCAATACATGGTCAAATTGATTCCATTGCATTCCAAAAGATAAAAGCTCGGTTTAAAAATGCAACCGGACAGTCCAACACGACAATGAAAATCTACATCAGAATGGTTAAAGAACGATAAAATCAAGCTTCTGAAATGACCCAATCAAAGTCCCGATCTAAATTCGATTGAGAATCTTTGGTGTGAGTTGAAGAAGGCTGTACACATGAGAATTCCTTGGAAATTGAATGAACTGGAACAATTTTGTGTTGATGAAAATCAATAAAGAATCATGCCAAAAGCTAAAGGTGCCTCAACTAGCTATTAATTTAATTTTCCTTGTCAGGGTATGAATACTTTTGAAATAGCATATTTGGAGTTTTGCAAAAAAATTGCTGAAATAAATAATTGTAGACATCTATTTCTTGTAACTTTTTTCCTCGTCCACAAAACCAAAACTTTTGCTATTAAAGATTTTTCCTATAATTATGTGTTTGAGAAATTTCTATAAAATGTCCATTGAGTTATGTAAACTTTTAACTGCAACTGTATATACATATAGGGCTGTATGTACTAACGTGTTCGTAAACACTGCGACTTTCTGAACAACAACCGTAATATCACTGCAACTTAAATGACCGCTCATTATACAGGAGAGATCAGAATTTGCATTTCATTATAAATCACAAAGCCGAAAGTCAAGATTTAGAGCTTCCTTCTGGCAAAGACAAATGAGTGGTATAGTGAACAGAAAGAAGTCGTAGGCAAATATAATAGAATGGAGCTATGGCTTCTGCAGACACTAATGCAACTGTGGCACCGGCAAAAAGAAAACAAAAACACTTTTCCACAAAGATGACATTTACCTGTTAGTTAGTGACATGGAAAAAAATTTAAGTGCTGGTGTATCGTCAGAAAATGAACCCCTTAGAAAAATGCATCCATTGGTTATATGGATATGTACAATGGCTCTGTCTCACTCTTGTCCCGCCTAGTTATTTTTTGCATCCCGGCTTCTGTCAACAATATTCAACTGATATAGTTGTATTGCCACAAATAATTATAGTGGATTTTTTTAACCCTTTGCAGTCCATTTATTCAGCACTTGTCTGGCACGTCAGGTTCAATTCATTTTCACATGCAATGATTATTTCACACATACTGTTTAAAATATATATTTTTCAGAGTAAAACAAGTTTAAAAGACATTGAATTGCAAAAGGACACTCAGTACTGTATCTCCAGCCAAGCCCAACCCCTTGTTCGCTGTACTTTTCACATACTGATAAATCCTCTCCTGATCACTAGTTTTATCACCATACTTCAATTTTATTTTACTATAACATCTCAAAAAGCTCTGCAAATGTCTGTGATATTTTTTTTGAGCACTAGATGCAGAAGCAGCTACCTCCTTTGTTATGTCTGTGTTATCTCTGTAGTGCATTGGGCTATGAGATAAGCCCTTTTTTTCGGTTTCGTTCGGCTCTTGTCGGTCTCACTCGGCCATTGAAAGGTTTTCTCTGCTTTTTTCTCAGAAAAAAAGACTAGAGATCTGTGCTTTACGTCTTTATGATAATGTTGGACAGGGACCACAAAGGGTTAAATGTTCCAAAAAGAATTTTCTGTTTTCTTGATCGCTCCAAAAACACACACACACATACACATATATATATATATATATATATATATATATATATATATATATATATATATATATATATATATATATATATATATATATATATATATATATAGTTTGTGGTTCTTTTATATTTTAGGTGCTTTATTTTAAAGTAACTAAAAGCCCGGAAACATTTAAAACAAGAAGTTTCATATACAGTGCTAGTTGAATCAATGCCAGCGAGAGGCATGGATAAAATAGCAGGTACAAACCGAAGTTTGATAATGCATCAAGTTAAGGCGTAATTTCAATGTTATGAGATTAGTAACGGGAGTAAGAATGACTTTAGGGTATGCGGGTAGGTTTACAAAGTCACAAAAACTTATGAAAAGTCAACATATGAAGGAAAAATCAATGACAGATAGAGCCCATATTGTATAAGTAATACAAGCAGGTTTTGTCGTTTAACTTCCTCCTTATTAAAGTCAGGAGACACAACTGCTCAACACTTTACATTGCGTCTCTAATGACACTGTAATTTCAGTGTAATCATGTGTGGTAACAGTAATTACTTAGTAAACATACAACCTCTTGTGTAAATACAGTGTCATTAAAAAAAAAAAAAAAAGATTCAGCAGCAGAAATATTTTGCATTTAGTAACTAAACATGCTGTTGCATTGTAATTCCACAACAACAGGTGTAATTTCATAATGAATTTAAAACTTAGTAACTGATATTATCTTAAAAAAATGTATCAATATCACCCAAAACTTGAGATAGAATTGTAGCCATGATCAGTAAGGTGGCCTTTGTTGTAATGTTGAATGATTTGATTAATTTCTCTAGTTTCTCTGGTTTCCCACATTACAATTATATGTATATGTACCGCTACAGGTTTTATCATTATTACAGCTTTTTCTCAAAGAGACCTCACTTAAAGTAAGACGAAGGCTAAGATGACCATATGGCTCCGTGTTCAGTGGGACAGTCTGGGATAGTTCAGACTTTTCAACTTGCAACCCAATGCATTCTGGTATGTTTTACCTGTCTCAGGTATCATAGTTACCTTTAAGAGAAGCAAGACTATGCTTACCAGAATGAATTGGGTTGTGAGTTGAAAAGCCTGAACTGTCCCAAACTGTCCCACCGAACACAAAGCCATATGGTCACCTTAACTAAGGCTTTAAAAATAATTCAAGTTTTTTCAATTTTCTAACCAACCATTATTTAAAATGTCTAAAGTAAATTACCGACAATTCATTAAGATTGGGTTATTTTATATGCATTCTGGAACCAAAAAAGGTAAAATTTGAGGGCAATGCACTTTAAGAAGACTGTGATAGGGACAGCCCTGTCGCTGGTTCCTGTGGAAGTGTGTGCAGCTGAAATGTGTTCCTGGGCAACCAATTGGGCACTTAGGCTTGCCCAGTGCTGAGCGGATCAGGAGGTCTGGATTGGCTGGGGTGGCATGCCCAGCTCGAAAAGCGTCTGATCCACAGTTCGAGGCTGCTGCATAGCCATTGCGACACAGAAGGGCCCTGAGCAAAAGCATGTGTGTGTTTACATCAAGGAGAAGAGCGTCCACTCTGCAGGAATTGTTATTAAAGCACTTGTGTTGATAATAAATCTGCGCGCCTGTGTGGTGTGTCTGCCTCATGATTATTCAGTGACGACCCACGCACGTAACACGTCCCCTGTTCCAAAGACCAATACATATTTATGCCTTTTGATTTTCCTTATTTTCCACCGACTTTTCTACTGTCCTTTAGAAATTCAATTGATACCTGTAAAGCCTTTCGTTTATTTTGTGAGTCTGTAATTGGTAGTGTGATTAAAAAGTGCTAAAGTGGCATCAGAACTGGGTGCTGCAATCATATCCTGGCTACACTTTTCAAACTTAAAGCAAAAACTTGCAGTTTAAAACAAGAACTTGCAGTATGGTCGAGAGATAAGAAAGGGTTTCATGCATGCCATGCAGAAGACATGCAGTGCTGGTATGGTGCAAGGAATGCATGGATACCAAAAGGAATTGTAGCACAATTCTTGCATTTTTGCATATGGTCTGCACTGCCTGGATCTCTATATTTATATCAAATGATTGAAAACCTTGTATTGTGATTATGACACCATGGGACATATGATTTACAGCATACAGAAAGTGGCAAGATGTGTTTGACATATCATTACCTCCTACAATAGAAAGGGGTAAGGAAGCTTGTTTATAGCCAGTGTCCTGTGACTTAATACATTTATTATCTATATACATCTGCAGTGTATTTATTATAGAATAGGTCACCTTGTTTCAAATTCTAAGAGGAAGTAGACTGCAGTATTTTCATTGTTAAATGCAATGACCTCTTAGTACTGTGCTAGTTGGTAAAGGACAGTTGTCCTGAAAGTGTAATGACATTGAATACTGATTGCAATCATTAAGTACAAGGAGAAGCAAGGGTAAGGAAACAGGTGACCTGCTTATCTTTTTTTACTGAATATTAATGCAGCAATGATAATAAAGACAGATAACAGAAGATGTGTACAATGAATTATGGAACTTTTACATTTAAAGAAGGCCTACTTTTATCATTTAAATTGAGCTATTCATATTATCAGTGATTAAAACAAACAAAAAAAAAACACTACATATTATTCATGGATACATATTAACCGTCAGGAATACAAAGTTTTCACTGTATTCTTACTGGGAAATCTTTACTTATCTTTTTATGGAGTTTTCAATTGTTTTGAGTTCTGGTTCTCCATTTATTAAAAAGTATGTTTCCCATATAGATGTCTCGAAGTATCTTTGCCAATTAAAATCAGAACAGAAAAAAGTCCCCAAGTGGCTTACCTGGTACAAGGATGGCTCCATGGTGTGCAGGTATCATACAGCCAGGGGAACCTTGGTTCACATCCTGGCTGTGTGAAATCAGTGATGCTGAGTGTCCTTCAATTCTCCTGAGCTGTATGGTGAATTGCTGCAACCAGGGAGCTAAATTGAACATTGAAAAATGGGTTAAATTAAAAAAAAAGCAGAGAAGTGGTGGAGGTGTTTTTTTCATGAATGTTTAGTAATGACCATAGTGTTATTGTTCAAAGTTAATTCCACTAATAACAAGAGTATAGTAATACCTGGAATATCATTTAAATGAAAATGTTCTGTTTAACAATTATTATTATTATTATTATTATTATTATTTTTTTTTTTTTTTTTTTTTTTTTTTTTTTTTTTTTTCTTAGCAGACACCAGGGCGACTTACAATTGTTACAAAATCACAGTACAAAGTATTGCATTATAAAAAATCACATTACAGAATATCCTAATGCAGATAAGAGCAGTTATGAAAGTACAATATGATCAAATTCAAATAAGAGCAAAATAAAGAATACAGTAAATTATAAGTAAGAGTGAGTTTGACTAAGAGCAGTTAAAACTTATAGTAAATATTTGCTTATATGAGTAAAGTCCAGTATGAACGCGTATTAAGTATGATAAATGGATGAGAATGATTTAGAATAAGAGCAATTACAAAAAAAAAAAAAAAAAAATGTGTGTATGGTTACCTATAAGAGTAAAATCACAAAGTAAAGTAAGTACTTATAGTTAGGAGCAGTGGTTGAATATGGCAAGGTATGGAGCAGTTCAGTGGAAGTACAAGCTGACGCAAGTACTGGTACATTTGGGTTCCATATAGTCCAGTATAGTTGAGAGTTGTGAGGTTTACAGATGCTGTCTGAATCGTTGTGTCTTGAGGAGGGGCTGGAAGGTAGTCAGAGGCTGAGCAGTCCAGATATCCGTGGGTAGGTCGTTCCACCACAGAAGGACAAGGGTGGAGAAGGAGTGGGCTCTGGAGGAGGGGGAGCGGAGGTGGGGTACAGCTATTCTGCCAGAGGTGGAGGAGCGGAGAGGCCGAGAGGGGGTGTAGGGAGAAATGATAGTCTGGAGATAGGAGGGAGCAGAAAGGTCAAGACAGCAATAGGCGAGGGCAAGAGTTTTGAATTGGATGCAAGCAGAGCGGTGGTGTAGCGTGGGAGAAACAAGGAAGGGAAAAGACAAGGCAAGCAACAGTGTTTTGGATGAGCTGGTGCAGAAAGGCAGCAGAGGCAGGAAGGCAGGCCAGGAGGGAGTTGCAGTAGTTAAAGCAGGACAGTACCAGGTCCTGAACTAGGAGTTTCATGGAGTAGTCGGTGAAGAAGGAGCAAATTCTGTGTATGTTGCTGAGGAAAAAGCAACAGGAGCGTGCCAGAGTAGAGATGTGCTGAGAGTAGGAGTGGGAGCGATTGAGGGTGACACCAAGGTTCTTGGTGGATGAGGAGGGAGAGAGGATGGTGGATTCAACAGGAATAGAGATAGAGAGATCAGCAGTGGGGAAGGAAGAGGGGGGAAGAAAAGGAGGTCTGATTTGGGTTTAAGATGATGCAAGTGCATCCAGGAGATGGGGTTGAGCTTTAGACGATGCGAGTGCATCCAGGAGGAGATGGCCGAGAGACAGGTAGAGATACAAGAGGAAATGTCGGTCAGAGGTGGGAAAGGAGAGGAAGATCTGGGCATCATTAGCATAGAAGTGATAAGAGAAGCCAAGGGAGGATATGAGGGGACCCAGGGTGTGGGTGTAGACAGAAAACAAGTCCCAGGACTGAGCCTCGGGGGCCACCTCTTGAAAGAGAGCAAGAGGAAGAGGGTGAGTCATGCCAGGACACCTGGTACATGCACTCTGAGAGGAAAGAGTGGTGCTGTAGAGACTCAGGTCAACAAGGATGACAGGAGAATTGAGTGGTCAACTGTGTCAAAGGCTGCAGAGAGGCTGAGGAGAATTAGGACAGAGAGGGAGGTTGCACCAGCAGAGAGTAGAGAGTTTGTGACAAAGAGAAGAGGAGTTTCAGTGTATTCCGGGCAAAAACCAGAGTGGAGAAGGTCGAGCAGAGAATGTGTTGAAAGGAAAGCAGAATGCTGGTAATGTACCGCTCGCTAGAGGGTTTTAGAGAGGAATGAGAGGAGGGAGACAGGATGGTAGATCTGGAGGGATGACAGATCCAGGGAGGGTTTTTTTAAGATGTGGGTGATGCAGGCTTGTTTGAAGGCAGAGGGGAAACAGCCAGAGAACAGAAAGGTGTTGAGGAGAGAGGAAATAAGAGTCGAGAAGGGGTAGCAGCCTGGAATATAATTTAAGTAGATCATAACAATGTCCCATCAGTATTGCAGTGTACCAAACTGCCTCTGAAGCTTGCCGGACTTTGTGTGTAATAAAGCACCTGCAGGTCTTTTGGAACTGGGATTTGTATTGTTTCTTGAGTTCCAACTATGCTTTTGAACACTAATGTGGTCTGTATTTACATGCTTTATTTTACTTTATTCTTTATTCTTTTTAACTTGAAACTTCCATCTTCACTGTTTTAAAATAAGTTACATTAAATTTGGAACACACTACAGCAAAGAAGAATGGGCTTGTCTGAGCTGATTCATTCCTGAGTGGGCTGTTGATGTTGGCAGATTACCTTAGCCTGCTGTACAGTCATCCATTGTTGTTTGAACACATTCAGGGTCTCACAAATGTTGTGTAGGCATGCAACAGGAGGCTATAATGCATATAAGGGTATTTGTTACTTTCTTTTTAGAATTATTTGCTGCCTTCCTTTAAGCATGTCTAAGCCACAATGATGTCTACCCATAGCAAAAGGTGTTGATATATTGTTGTCTGCCTTTTCTGGTGTCATATTAACACAATACTGAAGAGCTTCATTAGTCATAGAACTAGAGTAGACCGCATTGACCACCAGATGGAGGTAGACCTGTGGACCAATCCTACCTACCTCTCTTGCTAGTAAGGATATGCACAAGAGTTGCTCTGAAACCAAAGAAAAAAGGTATGTCATTCACTTATTACACAATTAAACACATACCCATCCACCACACCTTGGAGCGAGTCTTGGAGGTGCATCCCTTGTAATGATACTAAATGATATATGTATTTATGTATGAAGGAGCGCACACAGCAACATTTGAAATGTCCTGTATTGATCCCAGTAATGAAAAGTTACACTCATGTTGCTTTAAAATGATCATTTAGACATAATAATATAGCACCTAGTTATAAACAGAAATTAAGTAGTGAGCAATGAACTAATCTTGTAGAAGAAGCCAAGGCATAGGATGGTCAGTCATCAGGAGAGGACTCAGGTATGCTTCTTGAATTTACCTCCAAGTGCTGTTTACTCCTGGAAACTTGGAAACATCCAGCATACACCAGGAAACATTTTGTCTGGCAAATTGAACTTTGAACAATTATGTTATATAAGCGAACCATTCAAACAAAAGTCCTAATGAAGTTATCAATGACAAAATGAACTAAAATAAATAAATAAATAACAGCATGCATTTGGCTTTTCAAAAGAAACTGTTCTAGAAGTCAGCAGGTATCTTTTTGCTTGAGAACCATTGCTTTGGTTCAAGCTGTATGCAGGGTCTTAAGAGAAGGGCAGGTTCAGAAAAAAAGCAAGTGCAAGGAACTATTCATGTTTATTCAAACTATGGAATCTACAGGAGGCAGAGGATGCTGTACATTGTCAATTATTTAAATAGCAAAGTAAATAATGAAATAATGAAACAGTTAGCTTCCCTGTGCTCTAAGCAGCTGTTCTGCATAACTACTTAAATGAATTTCTGCAGCTGTGATCTATTAGAGTCCTAAACACAGCTTGCCCCCGACTGGCTCTCCTGTTAAGGGCTGAGTGGTGGTGAGAGGTTGATGATCTTCCCTGGGGATTCCACAGAGAGGGTTGTAGCTGACTGGTGAGCTCAGCAGACAGCTACAGGGCTGTCCTGGATGCAAAGCGGCACTGCCTTGGCGGTAGGTTACTATTTAAACACAGAACCATTAGTTTCCATTAAGTGAGTGTTTCAGTAACTTTGTTGGACTGGTGATTTAAAAACACTTTTACCCTATCCAGACTACCTGAATAATGTGTAATCAAAACACGTTGAAACCATGTGATTGCTATTCACTTCAATTACAATACTTCAAAATGTGATCTCACATTATATTAGTGGTTTGAATGGGATATCCCAGTATAATCTTCATTTATTTAAAATAGTTTGATTAAGCTGTATCCACACCAGCAGCCAGCGATGTCGCTTTGAGAAAATTTCACGTCTCTAAAATAGAACCTGTTTTTTGTTTTTTTTTTGTCACGTGACTGGAATGAAACTGATCAATCAGAAGCAAGGTTAACACACTTTACACATCAAACACACGCCTCAAAGCAAGTCACGCCTCAAAACAACTTAATCATGGATGATGGAAAGTTAATTTATGGGGTGCAGCCAAGAGTATATAGCTGCAGAATGAAGGCTCTCACAGGGTAGCTCGCACAGGGTAGCTCACACAGGGGAGCTCACACACGGGTCTCTCACAGTGGAGCCTGGTGCCACCCCGCACAATGAGGTTTTCACACAGTGTCGTAGGGTCAGCGTACTGCTGCATGCGCAACTCGTAATTTACCAAGCGCTTCATTCACTCTTAACACCCCTACTATGTGACCATAATACGTCACAAAGCTTAGGTTTAGGGTTAGCTTTTTGTTATGAAATAAACTTTGTTTTAGTACCTCAATACATCTCATCAATCACATCAGGCGTAGTTATAAATGATGAAGTCTATTACTTATGAAAATGCAAGCACTTTGTTCAACTACTGTAGATTCATCGTGTAGGGCTAGTCATTAGAACAAACTTGTATTTACAAGATAAGTGGTTGCAAGCGTGCGAATTACATAATATTGACACACTAGTATTATACACTGTTATTTTACAACACTTGTTTTGGACAATACATACAGTAATAATAATAATAATAATGTTGCACTTTTGCTGGCTTTTAAAAATACGTAAAACAGTTAATAAACAAAAATGATCAAAGAAGTAATTTGTAAAGAAACACATTTGAAATTGCAGATAAATAAGTTGTATTTATAAATTGTATAACAATACAAAAATAAGTCTTTGTTGAAAATAGTTCAGTGGAGATTCACCAAACAAACAAAAATATTATCAACTATACAACTATTGTCCATTGTAATGCTATGTGACACATCTGGAGATGTACCAAAAGCTTCATATCATACAGTTGGAGATTATGTACCATATCAATGTTGCAATTTAAAATCTTCAATCACAATAGCACAAAACTACTGGAAAATTGTAAATGGCCCTTACATTGTAATGCAAAGCCAGCAACAAGTTTGCATTCTATGTGACACATCCCAACATTACCAAGCTCATACATAGTTTTCATGATTATGAGCCATATTTATAAAGCATTTTCTGTCAAGTTCACCGGATTGTTTAATAAAAATAAAATTAAATAATATAATAATAATAATAATAATAATAATATAATAATAATAATAATAATAATAATAATGTTGCAATTTAAAATACGTATAACAGTTAATAAACAAAAATGATCAAAGAAGTAATTTGTAAAGAAACACATTTGAAATTGCAGCAAGTTGTATTTATAAATGTATAACAATACAATAATTTGTTGAAAATATCAGTTGAACTATACTGCTATTGTCCAGTTGTCTTCTGACAGTTGGACATGTACCGGGCTTCAAATCAGACTACTGCGACTACTACTGGTACAGTGAAAAAAATGAATACTACGACTACAGCTGTACAATTAGTACTACTAACAATAACAATACAACTGTTGGCTATATAAGGATGTTCAATAACTCTGATCTATAGATTTTACAAGTCCAACCTTTATTTTACAAAGGAGTTGCTGGAGGTCGGGGTGGTAACCTTTTATCACAAACAAACCTTGTTTTTTAATGGGACAGCCCATCCAGAGTATGTCCAATAGGAATGCATGGCCGGGGTCATGAATTTATTTCCAGTCTTTTGGATCGTTTCCAGGTCGTGTCTGTGTGGATTGATCTTTGGCGACTTTGCTTGTGACGCTCTGACCACTGTGGATGCAGCTTTGCACATACACTCCACACAATAAACTCTGAGCCTTCTAACAATGTGCTAGCTTGTATTTAACAGTCTTGGATTTGCTTCAGATATCTCGGAATCGCCCAATCTTCAAATGAATAAGACATCTCACACATGCAACGTGTCATCAGTTTACTACAAATGCAGAAAGCCTCCATTTTACCTCAATAAATAGGTTCCATCAAAGGTAACTGCAAAGATTAGTTGGGAAGCAATAGGCTAGACAGTGGGAACAGAGATTGCATCATTGAGGCAACATTGGAATAGGGCATTTCAGATTGGGGTGAAAAGCTGGATAAAATAGATTGCACCATAGCAGAATAAAGATTTCAAAAGCCCTAGCCAAAATGCACTTACTGCATGCATCATCTAATACTAAATAATTAGTATTTAGTCATTTGTCTTCTCTCGACTCGACCTACTGCCACTCTCTCTATGGTGGGCTCCCGGCACGCACCATAAACCAACTGCAATTAGTTCAGAATGCGCCTGCCAGGATCCTTACCACATGTAAAAAATGTGATCTCATCACTCCCCTGTCTTGCTCAGCTGCACTGGTTACCTGTAAAGCTAAGGATTACTTTCAAAACTCTCCTGCTCATCTACAATGTCCTTCATCACACAGGTCCTGAGTACCTCTTCAACCTGCTGACCCGCTATGTCCCTGCTCGCAAGCTGAAGTCCTCCGACTCTGGCCTGATTGTTATCCCCAAGCAAAATTGCACCACTCTTGGAGAACGCTTGTTTAGCCTTATGGCTCTGACTTTTTGGAACTCTCTCCCAGCTTTGGTGCATGATGCTCCCACCGTCACCCTCTTTAAATCAAGACCCACTTGTTCTCTTTTGCTTTCCATGCTCTTTAAGCCTGATATCTGTTATTAGCTGTTGTGTTGTTGCTACTTTTTTCTTGCATCCATAATGTTTTAGAATTCTTTTTACATCCTAGCCTTGTATTTAATGTATTATGCATTTTTCACTGTATTTTATGTATTATGCGTTGTTTTTCACTGTATTTCATGTATTTTGCATTTTTCACTGTATTAAATGTATTATGCACTGTTTTAGTTTTTTTTTTGTTACTGTATCTTGTAAAGAGCTTTGTGATGGTGGGCCACTATGAAAAGCTCTATATAAAATCAAGATTAATTGATTAATTTATACAATCTCAGTGGAAAATGTAAAAGGTTTTGTGAGAGAGTTTATGTCCCATGACATAGTTTCAGTCTTTAGGACCCTGAAGATTGTGTTGATCTATAATTTTTCTAGCACCTACCCTTTTTGATGTTACACAGGTGAGGTCTGTGTCCCAGGAAGCCATCTTGATAAGATCCAAGGCAACTGTAAGTCTTCTGTGATTTGTGATGGTTCCACCCACTGTTTTCTTCCTGAGGGTAGCAGGTGCCTGTGCACAGGATGTAAAAAGACCCTACCCCACAACCTGAGACCAGGAAACTGGTGCAGCTGGAGTGAGTGTTAAAGTTTTTGTTTCGAGTAAATTGGGGGGTGAAGGGATTTAGCTTTCTCCCCAGCTTAACATATAATAAGTAAGCCTAAGGGGACCATATGGCTCCGTGTTCACAGGGACCTTATAGGACAGCTCAGGCTTTTCAATTCACAACCCAATGCATTCTGGTAAGCGTTGTCCTGCTTCACTTAAAGAAAAAAAGATACGTGAATGGAACCTGAGACAGGTAAAACATACCAGAATGCCTTGGGTTGTGAATTGAAAAGCCTGAACTGTCCCAAACTGTCCTGGTGAACATATAGCCATATGGTCACCTTATGAAAACCTCTGATAAAGTTTAGGGTCTGTATTCTGATCACCGTGCAAAATGGAGCAGAGACGTAAACAAAAAACAAAACACTGGGCAGAAATAGTATTCTCAAGACATGTCGTGCGCCGTTATATAGTGCCTGCCCCATCGCCACAATTCTGCATAAATTTCGGGGCATGGCATCATTAACATATTCGCCAAAGCGGTTCTGATGAAAGCACTGAAACCAGGTTTATTTAGTGGCGCAATCAGGAACTTTAAGAATTGAACACGCTATAAAAACAAAGTAGTCCTAAGTAACAACTGCGTGCGCTTGGACTGATATAGAAAGAGGAAACCAAAAAGAAAAGTAAAAGAAAAAATAACCTAATACGAAAAAACAACAATACATAAGAAACTAACAATATTAATCATAAATTAATAACAAATATGTGAATTAAAATAAATCCTATTTTGCAGATACAATGGAATACTACATTTATTTTCACAAGGACTAGCAACTTATTTTCATGGCATTACAGCTGAAAATATTTACGTACAGTATATTTAGAGCAGCATAACAGGAGTGCCACTTCTGTATCTGTATGTGTATGTCTGTCCTTTCTTTCCCTGGTTGTTGCTAGTGCTGTGTTTGTGGGTGTATCATGTGCAACTTTAAAACTTTGTGAACAAGTAACTGAACAAACAGCACAATCAGGATTAACACATACTGCAGATAACTACATTATTCTCATGGAATATTTCCTGGAGCGACGGTTGGGTTTTAGGAAATACTGCATGAGAATTAAAGCCCTGGTTATATCCTGCTGGAAAATGAATCAGCTGCTGCTACTGGTAGACAGATCAGGGAGGGTAGTATTTTACACTGTGCATGTAGTAATGTCAATGCCATGAAATAGTGTACCTATTATAATTATTATAAATAATAAATGATTACCCTACATGCCCCTACCGCTTCTATTAATATAGCAATCTCCTGTGTTGTGAAGCATGGTTTATATATTCTCTTGGCAAGTGACCTACTACTTGCTGTTCTGACTTGCGTTATTTTTTCTTGCTCTGTGCTACTGCCAGTCAACATTTTCGCCACTTCTACAGAACCATGCAGTGATGCAAGCGCATCCTATCTCTTAAAGGGATTGTTGCCTCGCCCTGATTGGATAACAGATTCCCCAACCTACTCTGCATTGACTGGTTGGGCGCTTTCACCGCGCCACTAAATGCGCCTTCTGGGTTTTTATTTTGATCAGAATCGCACTTTTGGAGAAGCCACGGCCTACAGGGCAGACGCGTTTGACTGTAACCACTGCATCTGCGATTGTACTCGTTTCATCAGAATCGAGTCCTAGGGCTCCAGTGAAGATTTTGTTTTGTTGTTTAAAGGGCTAGTGGTCCATTTTGTATTATTTAATTGTTTGGTTGTCCTGGTGGAGATATAGTGCGATATCACCCTGACAACCATAGCACTATATAAAGACAGATATAAACCACATGATCATAACCATAAAATGCAAAATATTAATTAAGAAACAAAAACAACACTTCAGGCCTTTCTCGTTACTGAATTGTGTCTCTTTTTCTGCTGTGGGGTGTGGATAGAAGAGTTTGTATGTGTATGTAACATATATCTAAAGAACTGCTTAATTAATTGTGATGAAACTTGTCAAGAACATTCTTTAGCACAAGTTATCATCCCCTGCAGGACATTAAAGCTGTGGTGGGGATAAGGATGTTACCGCTAACACCATTGTTTTGTTCGAGCAGCCTGGGCGTATTTGTGTATTTCAAGTTTAGGAAACACAGAGCTTTCACTTGACATTACCTGCTTGGCCTGAAGAAAATCAAAGCAAGCAACTGTTGAATATAATTGTGATAGGGCAGAAGGCCTACTGTTGTAAATAGTGTGTGTGTGTGTGTGTGTGTGTGTGTGTGTGTGTGTGTGTGTGTGTGTGTGTGTGTGTGTGTGTGTGTGTGTGTGTGTGAATGAAAGGTTGGCAGAGGTGGGGTTAAATTTATCCCTACCAGCAATCACAGGTGTGGTCATTCCCCAGTTAGGTAACTGATGTAATTCGGGAGATATCCTTTGTTTGTTGGAGGAGTGGCTGTGGGAGTGGGAGCGCTGTGAGTTTAGTACTGTTTTGCAACTCGACAGGGATTATTCTTTTCTGTTTTAACCTTTTATTTTGGCCCTCGTGCCCTGTTTGTTTGTTCCAGTGTTTTTCTTTTTTTAAATAAACGTGCACACCCGCGCTTAAACTGTAGCTTTCTGTCTCTGGGTCTAATTCCTGCCTGTAGCCAGCCTGGGCCATGATGCTACCCTGTCACAATAATAATTAGTTCCTGCTGTGAACATGCTTAGTAGGGAGAAGCACCTAAGGTAACTGATGTGAACAAAAACTACAGACGACTACATGAGCTGAGCCAGAATTGAACAAAATAGTATGACACACCAATTGTAAAGGTCCAATTATATAATTATACAGAAAACACACATTGCTTTACACCCCCAGCATGATATCATTTGTACTACAAATTCAGATTTATAGTTAAATATGCAATAAGGACCTATGTTCAGCCATCACATTGTTATAGCTTTCTCAGCATCTGCTTAAATCACTGTTCTGTTTGTAATTTTAACAGAAAAAGTGTTCCATAAGTCAGGCATCAAAAGCACTATCATATATTATGCTGATTAGGATGTTCTGTGTTAAATCGTGTGACACACCCTGTTCACTGTCTGCACCTCACATTAAAATGATTTGTAATTGTTCCTCTTTGCATAAAAACATTTCACACCTGAAAGAAATAGTGAGACAACCAATATTAATAATTATGCCTATGATGCTTGATTAATGGACACCGTGTATGAAAACTGGAAACATTTTTGTGTATAAGCTCAAAAATGCTTACACTTTAAAAGGTGTGCCTTTCATGGGGAAGCGTATTTTGATTTCATCAGGCATAGTTTGTTGAAAAGTGATGGAACATGATTTGAGATAATTTCTGCAGCACTCCATGTGTGATAGCTGTCATCTCATTAAGTCTGGCTATATTAACCTTCTGAGTCTTTGCAGTGTGCCAGTCATCCTGAATAAGCAGCACTAGCAGCTCGCTGGCTGAGGTGTTGAGTCTGTGCAGCCTGGGCTCTCCTCCCATCTGTCCCCTTACCAGGGTCCCGCATCTGTATCACCCTATTCCTGGCACTCCTGACTGCTAATCCAAACTCTAAACAGAATGGCTTTAATGATCTGCTGTAAAGGATATTGGAAAGTGTATTAACTTGCATCCAGATTAGCCCCTCTGTACTGTATGTTATAATGCTTTTTGAGTTTCCATAGAGCTCATTCATCAATGCCATTTCCATGAAGCCCTGAAAAAACATGCACTACCCTAGCTGCATATTTCAACATTTCCAAGGGGACTTTGTCAACCATTCTCACAAAACTGGACTACAATAAGGCTATGAAGAGCAAACTGTTGATGAAAGTTGTCATTTTTTCTGGTTTACTCAATACCTGATGTTGAGAACTCATTGATTTTGTGGTTTCAACATGCCCATGATCAGAATGTCCATGTACAGCAGATTTTAAGTGAAGTTCATTTGCAATGTATACTTTTTAAAGTTCACTTACAACTTTATTTTCAATAAAATGCAGAGCACTTTTGAATGTACTGCAATTGAAAATTGATTTCAGTGTACTGTAATGCCAATAAAAACTGACCACATGCATTTTGCTTAAAGTGTAGCACATATACTGTCTTGACACTTTATTGTATTTATTTATTGCAATTATATAGTGCTTTTTATACAAACGTATTGCAAAGCACTGTACAGTACATAGCAGAAAAAGGAATAAACCACAATGCATTTGTATAGCATGTCACATATACAACTGCAACAATCAGACCATTTAAATAACAGATTTAAATAACAGTATGCACATAATAATAGAAAAACAGCAATTTTAAACATACATTAAAACCTTACAAAGATAAGAGCCATTTTTATAAAAGTGCATTTTTAGTCTTGACAAACGTCGACTGAGCATTCCAAATTATGGCATAAACTCAACAAAGTGCTTAAAAGCAGCAAATATGGCAATTTTCTTTTTTGTCAAAGGTTGAGTAGGGATGTTAATGGATTCAGTCATTAATATGCATGCAATTGGTGCAGAAAGGTAAGCAGGGGATCATGATAACAAATGCGCAGATCAAGTTCACTTCAGAGATCCAGGGAGTGTGGTGGCCATGGCTATGGACGATGCTTGTAGTCTCTGTCATGCTTCTCACACACAATTCTGGCACAGTGGGTGCGTGAATTGTCTCAAAACGTACCAGGACGATGACTATAGAATATAGCAGACTAATATGTGGCTGCATCATAGCATTGACCCTGGCATACCCTGGGCCTACAGAAATGCTGATTAAGTATTACAAGTAACAGAATCTAGTTGTATATGAATGCATTTGTCCATCTGTCTGTATGCAACAATTTGTGTAGGTGCACACAGAGGATATATGCCATGGTGATCTACTTTTCATGTTACAGATGGTTTATGAATTTATAGCCGTGGCAACGGATGAATGTCATTGTCATGCTCTTATATACATCTTTACTAATTCAGCAGCAGCAATATGAACAGCCCAACTCTATAAGTCTATAAGGACTGGTGTACTTGCTTAAACATTTAACACAATCCTTAATAGTCCATTTACATCAATGCTTTAATCATGAATGCATCTGTCAACATCAAAACATTCCTCGTTTGTCAACAAAACAACTTAAGCTCAAGAGATACAAATGCTACAAATTTCACTACAAGACACAAAAGATGTCTACACGCTGTGAAGTTCTCACATTTAGGAATGTATTTGCTATCTGGAACCAATGTACTGCAATTCCCACCTGTTTTTTACAGATAGCTGGCTTTATCATGTTCAGCTTTTTTTTTTTTTTTTGTAATTAATAGTGGCTAGCTTGGATTTCTTTGAATTGGGGTGGGCTATAAATTCTGAGAATTGCATGAATTCAGATGTGGATGGAATTCTGTGAAGGCTCAAAATGTAAGTTGTGAACAAATAATATACTCTGGGACTTAACATTTGCGATGTACCTTACATAAAGTGGTTCTCGCTAACAAATTGATTTCATAAATCGTACCTGTGTTGCATTTCCGTTAGATTACTAAGTCTTAAATATGCCGTTTTGAAAGAAACAAATGCTCTAACAAACACAGACATTCATTTTAAAACATGATACTACATTAGATTAAAGAAAGTTCCTAGTTTTCACTCACAGCAATTCTGTTACTTTTGGGTCAAACTGTGTTGCTGACTAAAAGCATGCCAGTCAATAGGGAAGACAACTGTTGGTTAATGACATGAAAGCAGCCATCGAAGAGCTGGGGACAATTTCACTCTCCAGGTGACAACGCTATCTGAAAGTACAGCTTACAAACAGAGATTTCTTTAACTTGTTATAGTACCAGGTATTATGTTTTAAAATAAAAAATACTAATACATGTTTACTAATCTATATAGCACACATTTTGAAATTGAATATCAGCTAGGTAATCGTCAATAATTGATGCGTTGCGAATACTTGAATATTCAGAAAAACATGAGTAGACTTGTCACAAAATCTTTTGAATACAACTGAAACCATGCATGTGCATATTAGCATACATACTGTATTTATATTTTATGTGCATTGAGATAACTATATTTAAAAGCAAGACTTCAGATGCAACTGATACAATGCGATGAGTTTCATTTTTTAAATACGCCTCGTTAAACCTCTTTAATGTATGGTGGCACTTGTACTGCTATACTCTTTTGTGGACCAGAGATCACAAAAACCCATTTGAGTTGAACTGCAAAGGTCCTCAGAGAGAGAAGAGTCACATATCTGAGTCAGATTGGAGCCATGGTCCAATGGGAGCAAGTGACATTTTCATCTGAAACAAATTGTGCAACTCGGCTGGTCCCCAGAGTCCTTTTACACAGTATTAGGGACCCAGCAACAAGTTATGCAATTTAAAGTGTGTTGCTGTATACTACTGAGAACCATTAAAAAGCTGACTTTCTCTACATTATGGAAGGGACATACTGAAATTGCATTGAACTTTGCCACCTTCAGACAGCAAACATCTAATTAGCACATACTGTTCTAATACACATAATCCAATATTAAAAGTACAAATTAGCTACTGTAATTATGTAGATTTAAAAACATAAATATAAAAATAGATATATTTCATACAGCATTTTACTCACATAAAATAGCATTATCAAATCATGACAGATGTAATTCATTAAAACAAATTTCTCCAAAGTGTTTGAGTAAATAATAGTGATTTGAGCAATAGATCTTGCTAAGTGTTGATGATGAGTTGGTGTTTTACCAATTTTAAATTCAACTCAATTAAATTCAATTAAATATAACATATATAAGTAGAACAAGACATTTTTGCATTCTAAAAAAAACAAAAAAACAATGGCTATCAAGTGTATGTATTAATATCTTTTTTTTAAAAAAATGTATAATATAAATCTGGATGGTGATTAATATTAAAGGTATTAATATAGTATTGCTGGAACTGCTGGTCGACACTTAACAATTCCAGTCCCTTTTACACACAGATCCCATTAGTCAAGCATTTTAACAAGTGTTGACACGTGGTATGTGGTCTATATATAATTAGTTAGGTCACTCACCCAACTGCAGATGATTTTTCATAAAAACCCACAGACACAGTCACTACCCTACTGTAAATGCAGGCTGTCCTGCTGCTTCTCAGCAGAACCATTCAAGTGATGCTGAACAGATTCATTAAGTACTATAGCAGAGGCCTGCGTTGTCTTGCTTTTCCTGCAATATCATTTTCATGCATCATGACGGTTGTGATATTATAATTTATTTTCTGGGTTATGAATGGAAGAGCTTGTAATTATAATAATGAGCCTGTTTAAATCCTCTCAATGAGTTTAATGTATGGCCAACCTTTATTAATACAAATGGTATTTTTTAAATAACTAATTTCATGAGTTAAAGCTTTGTGAATAGGGTCCATACTATCCAAACCATATATATAATTACTGCATCCATTTCATTTGTGTTATTATTATTATTATTATTATTATTATTATTATTATTATTATTATTATTTATTATTTGTTCTAGATTTATTTTAATTAATTTTTTTATAGTTAAACATGTATTTACAATGCAGCATTAAATGCTAAAATGTCGTAAACAACCAATTAACAAAAAAAAACACGATGGAGTCCGTTTATTACCAACTTACTGCATAATTACAATTATCAGTTTGTTTTTAGTCAAATAAACTGATGTATTTTTTACGTTGCAACGGTAAGAACTAATAATAATAATAATAATAATAATAATAATAATAATAATAATAATAATAATACTTTTAAATTCTAGTTTATTAATAATATGAAATTGCCTAAATAAAACAAATCATTCACAGTAATGGTTATATCATCCATAATTGCAAATAATATTGCTTAACAATTCATGTGGTTATTGAAATAAAGCAAAGCTACAACATTAATGGGCCTGCAGTAAGTAGCTATCCATTATTTATTTATTTCTTATCAGCACTGGTTATAGTATCGTACTGAGCCTGATTCATGGGTTTGCAGTGATCCTGAATTTCTAAAAGAGTACTGTGTCTAAACTGACAGGTTTAATTTGTTATTGTCTACAGCAAAAGAACCACTAGCAAGTGTATTTTGAGAAGTGAAAGAATATTTAGCAGGTGGTATAGCAGACTAGATCCACTTCTGTGATACTGGAACTCCCTTTTACAGTAGATACAAGTGGCCCTATTTCTATACAAAGAACCGCCAGAAAGATTAAAAAAAATAAACTTCCCATTCACAAGTCATTCATTTTGAGTGCTTTGCTACATAATGCAGTTCTGTGACTAATTTTATATTCAAACGATGACTACACTCATTCCGTCCTGGCATTCACTCGAATGTATTAAAATAGTGCTGCAGGAAATTAAATTATGGTATGCTAAGAGGGACAATCAAGAGCTTTGCCCAAGAATGTTTGTAACAACTGTATTTTCTTATCACTTTTAAGTCTCTGTCAGCATCAACAAAGAGCAGTGCAACTTCCTGTCTGTTTCATTTTTAGCATAGCAACCTACTTATTACATCTTCAACTGATAATCTAGGAAACTAGTAACTAAAACCAGTCTCCTTGACTACCAAAGATGCCGGCACTGCACTCACCTCTGTATGACTTTACCTCATATGCCTTATTGAAAACCTACATTTAGTACAACTCAAAAAAAAATAATAATAATAATAATAATAATAATAATAATAATAATAATAATAATAATAATAATAATAATAATAATAATCTTTATTTTATATAGTGCCTTTCAGAAATATCGCAAAGAGCTTAACAACAGTGAAAAGAGAGAAAATAAATAAATAAATAAATAAAAAAAAAAAACATACAAAATATATTCAAACAGTTGGAATTAAAAATGCAATTACGGTAAAAGTCATAAGAATGCCAATTCAAATAAATTAGTTTTGTGGCGGGATTTAAAAATAGACAGAGACTCAGAGTCATTGATCTCAGAAGAAAGTGTGTTCCACAGCTTAGGAGCATAGGAGGACAAAGTTTTGTCACCCATTGTACGCAGTTTAGCCAGGGGAACAACCATAAGGCCTGCATCGGAGGACCACAAAGCAGAGGATTTGGGAGAAGGAGTGTAGGTGGTAACTAACTCAGAAATGCAAGAGGGAGAGGTAACTCTATTGGCTTTAAAAGTCAGCAGCAGGACTTTGTAGTCAATGCGGTATTTGACCGGTAACCAGTGTAATGATTTCAGTATGGGGGTTATGTGACCACCAGAGCGAGACCTCATCAGCACCCTAGCAGCAGAATTTTGAACATACTGGAGCTTGTGAAGGGTATTCTTTGAAAACCCAGTAAGCAAGGTATTACAATAATCAAACCTGGAAGATACAAATGCATGTACAAACTTTTCTGCAGCAGAAAGCGACAAAACAGAAATGCAGTGTTCTGGACAGACTGTATCTGTTTTTCATGCCAGAACTTCAGCTTTGTCCACCGTCTCCTGTTAGTATTTCTGACAGCTCCCTGGCTATTTCTGGGTAGATGTGTTTTCTGTCACAAGAATCAATAACACAGAAGTTTGCTGAGTATGAAGTAACTTTCATTGACCTGTTTTGTGCATTTTTGTATTCTCATGGTAACTGCACTTTTTATTTTTAGAACAAAACTTTTCAGAGGTTGCTGTTTGCAGGTGTTCCTCTAGTACAGATGGGCTTTACTTAAACATTAATAATTAACATTGCATACAGTGAAGGTGAAGGTTCAAAATTATTCTTCACACTAGACAAAGCTGACCATCAGCGACCAAATGCCACCCACACAGACTCACATACAATTACCATTCTTCATACAGATACTGCTTTGGAGCAAAAATAAATAAAAATCAATTTTAGACAGGGTTACTTTTTAGAATATAAAACCTCATATAAAATTCACATATCATGGTTTTAGAGATTATGGCCTGCCAGAAATCAATATCTGCAGCAACACAAGTCAGGCACTGTACTGTAAACTAGAACTAAGCTTTATATTGTCCATCCTATGTATCTCACAAACTAATTAAATCCTGGAAGTCATTAGAGAGTTCTGAACTATATCTCACAATCTGTAACTATGACTTTTTTGTGGAGTTCTGTGTAAAATGAGCTAGTGATTTCAGTGAGGTTTGTGGCAACATAGAAAAAAGAAAACTACTTTCTCTAGTTTTGCTAGATGGCGATGTAACAACATTGTAAAAGTAGACACAAAATATGAATTTGAATAGCATTGACGGAAATACTCAAACACTGGCGTACACACAGTGGTGACTGTCTAAAGCTTGATTTCACTATTTCTTTCAATTGAAAAAATAATATTGTTTGACATTTTGGGGCTAGAAAAAGCCTTTGCGACAAAACATACATTTCTGCAATAGCTTAAATGTACTTTTCAAAATCATATACATTGTTTTTCAAACAGCTTGTCAGTTTGCAGCTTTGGAAATAGATTACAATTTGTTAAGGCAATAAAATCCATCATTGCACAGACACACATTGCCCAAATATAAATCATTAACTAAGACATTTAATTTTTTAAGGAATCGTGGATTGTTAGTTAATCCTTTAAGAATCTTTATTGGTGTATTTTCATTAACAAAAAAGATTCAGAAAACAACTGGAACTGCTGTGATTTAACACATGTTAAACAATGCAAAACTTCAAGCAGGAAAGTCTACATACATCTTTGCAACCATCGGCAAAAGTCACTCCGTCATTGGTCTAAGGAAGTAACTCTCAGATACCTGTCAATCCTTAATCAGTGGCGGCTACAGATGATGTTCAAGAGAGGTTTTTAAACAATTTAAACCACTCATATTGTGAAAGAATATACAGTTCCACAAACATACATTATTATTATTATTATTATTATTATTATTATTATTATTATTATTATTATTATTATTATTATTATTAACCATGAACAATAATTTTCCTATAAACTTGTTATTATAAGCAGTAGCAGTAGCAAGGCCCATGTATAATAAGATTGCCCGTGTATAATAAGATTGCCCATGTATAATGAGATTGCACATGTAATAAGGTTGATGATAAAAATGGTAACCTGAATTTTTAAACCACCAGTGCATGAACACAACAAAACAATAGTTAGGTCGTAATTTCAGACATAAAATTATGCGTCTGTAGTTCTGTAGATGTCGCCAACCCTTTCTCTGATGTTACCACCCAGTTTTAGTCTCCTGGCTGCAGCTATGGCTGTAGATTTGCTACTTCGTTACACTTCTTGGTCAGCATATTGCTGTATTTCCAATCTTCTTTTTTGGGATGTCTAAGAAGACTGTTGTCACAGCAGATTTAATGAACTGCTCCATTCCAGCAGAAGAACAATACATATCACTGTTATTATAAAGGTGTCGTGATTTGCATTCCTATAAAAATATATATGTAATATACATTCTAATAAATAAACATTATTTATGGTTCATTTATAATCATATGTTTCCAGTACACATAAACTGCTGAACCATGTTGATAAGGACTGGAAAATGATTGCCAAATCACAGTGGCGGTTCATTTTGAACCTCAGTAGGGAAGAGATGGGTGTTTGTCAATTACAATATTCCCCAGGAGGACTCTATTATATATGTAATGGTTCGTTATAATAACACGCTGTTCAGATCAGCAATGGGTCGAAGCCTGGAGATGCTCGGAGTGGTATTTATAAGTATACCACCATTCCGCGTTCAATTAATGCTGTCTGTTCCTGGTTTGAGCATTTCATTTCTGCCCTTCGGATGAGACGCAAAACTGAGGTCCAATTGTAATTGACTCTGAAGCAGTTGGGATACATAGTTCACCCCCTAATCTCTGTAAGTCGTTTTGGATAAAAGCATCTGCTAAATCACGAATTAATAATAATAATAACAACAACAACAATAATAATTCAAGCAATTAGGCATATATGTTTTAAAATGTATTTCCACAAAGGAAAGAATGAACGCAAAATAGAATGGAAATACAAGGTATTTGGAATAACTTAACTGCTAGTCGCTATGCAGATAACATACTCTTTCATTACTGTGGATTAACATAGGGCATGATATCCTTAAAAGACTTGTGAGCCTGAAATAAATAGTGGTGCATTCCACTTTTTAATGCATTCTAATTATTTTAATCAATACCAGTCAAATGTGCCAGAGTTTAATTATATTATGATAAATGTTGTGCTTTGCACTCTCTTTATGCAGTTAGTAATTTAATTAAAAAACTAAATTAAGAAAAACCTTTATGTAACACAGTGGTGGCTGTATGAGTGTTTTAGATTGTGAATAAACATTTGAATGACTTGCCACTTTTTGGTGTAAATGGACTGTCCCCTCAGCTTATGGGTAGTTTCACAGATGATTAGCTTAGACTCCCTTACCTTAATACCTAAATAAACACTGTGTTGTGCTAACCATGGTCAGTGAAACCAGCTGCAAGTAAATGGTATCCTTGATATGATTTCTATAACAGTGCATGTCAGTTTCAGTCAGGATAGACAAGACAGTATATTTGACAGAGTTTGACAGACAGCTGATAGAAAATGTAGTGTTGGATATTGAACTAGGATTTGAAGATTTCATACTTTTTAATTACCATTTTTCTGAAGAAAATGGAAAGAATTTATTTATAACTATAAATGGTAAATATCATTGCATACTTGTGAAAACAACTGGGGCAATCTCACTTTTCCCAAAAATAAGTTCTTAAATGTACGTTTGTCATGCTTCCTCCCTGCTGCACCTGTATTTTAATATGAGTTAGTTTTCAAAGTAGACAGAAAGAACTAGATGAAAAAAGGACTTGCCAGAAAGATGTTACAATGAAGATAGTATTGGTATGTGTTTAAAACAAAACAGAACTTGTGTGAAGCATTATAAAACAATGATCAGGATTAAGGCGCTAACTAGGCATCTTTAAATCTTTTACGTGTGTACCCATGAGCATGAAGGGGTTTCAGCGTAAGAGATGTAAAAGCAAGTGTCACACAGTGTAAAATGTCAGGATTTTATAAAGGTCCTTAGTCTGAACAGATTTATATATATTGAATTATGGTATTGGTATTGACTTATTAATTAGAGAAAATATACCATTGATTATTTATTTATTTTTCTCGGTAATTTATTTGAATACCACAAGCCATTACTTTGGGTGGCACTAGGACCCAGTGAAAAGGCTAGCCTGCCTGCCTTGGTTGATGAGCAATGCATTATCGGGGGCTCTAAAGGTGCATACAAAATTAAATCAGTATAAACTAACGACAGTGCGCAGTCACAGACTGTCATACTGCTTGAATATAGCACGACTTGAGCTCCACTACGCACGTGTGATTGCGACGTCACTCAGAGAGTCTGGTACTATTTTCAGTACCAAACTAGTTATGCAGAGCTAACGCAGCATATCTCGAACGTGGCACAAAGAATGGAGCGGTCCACTTAATGAACACCCATAAAAAAAGATTATATAAAGACGGAAAGACACATTTTATTGTATAGTATTATCGCAACATTCTTAGTTTTCTGTATGCCCTGACTGCATGCCACTGGTCAGCTCCATTCTTAACTATGAGTGTTGAAGTTCATTCTGTTGCCCAAATGATACATTAAAAACATTTCTGTAATGATCAAGTTATTTCCTCTCCTAGGAGGCTTAATTAAAACAACTATTTTCATCTTGTTGACCAGATTAAACCTTTTGTTTAACTATGTATAAACTTGCTTTATTCCCATCAGAGATAGGGTTTAATAACACTGGGAAAGCATTTTTTGAACATGATATTGAAGTAATGTTAGCACAGACTGCAAACATTTAAATGACTTCCTACCTACTGAGGAACTCCTTCACAACTTCTGCTTAAACTCTGTCATCTAGGTTTCAATAAAGGATTTAAAACCCAGCCTGCTGCTGGGCCCTCCTACTCCTGTTTCCTATTCCAACAAGCTGCAACCTCTGCTGACTCAGACAAGTAGTCATTGAGGCTCTTCGCTGCTCAGTGTATGAAACATTCCCAAGTATGTGAAATAATAACATAAGAAAAGGTTTGAACACAAATAAGGTCAATCAGCACATAAATGGCCATCTGGTTCCTCGTAGCTGATTGATCCCAGAAAGTAAGATTTTTTAAGGATCCCAGTGATTCAGCATCAATGACACACCTTGGTGACCTGTTCTACACACTCGGTGTTTAAAAATAAAGTGCCTCGGTTGGGGGTCCCTTCATGGCTCACCTGGTAAAAGCACAGCCGTGTGGTATGCAGGGTGAGTCATACAGTCAGGGAGTGTCGCATTGACTCTACCCCTCTCAAGAGTTAATGAGACAAAACCGGTTGCAACTGTTTGTCATCCTCGCTCTACAGCGGACCCTGCTGGCCAGGCACATCGTGAGCTCAGACAGACACCTGCAGGGCTGGCCTTTGTCCTCCGGAAGCTGGTAGCTCGCTGACATCTGCTCTTGAGTTCCTGGGTGTAAAAGATGAAACTGACTTTGTGTGGGGAATCGCTTCACTTCGGTGAAAAATTATTGGACATTCTAAACTGGGGAGAATCCCGGGGCTAAAATAATTGGCACACTATATATTTTTTTATTATTATTTTTAAAAATGCCTCTGTGGCTTACCTGGAAAAAGTACGTCTGAGTGGTGTACAAGGTCCCTCATAAAGCCAGGGGAGCACTGGTTTGCATTCTGGCTGTGTAACGTCACATTAGCTCTTCTGCTCCCGCGGGTTAGGAAGGCAAAACTGGCAGGGACTGTTTCTCCTCATTGCACCTCAGCAGACACACAAATTACTAAACCTAAGATGAAAACTGTTGTTAAATTTTTTACAACCTTGCTGGGAATGACACAGAAGCAGCATAAAATAGCTCAATGGCTAGATGCTTATATTATCAGTGTCCTGTTATCTAACTGTGTTTTGCCTGAGCTAAGTTTATTTGTTTTTAGAGCATTTTACAGCACCAGTCGCTTAGTTTTAGGGTAATCTCCGGATAACTACAGATAAGAGGTTGATGCAATGCAGGGGGATTCCTGATAAAATGCCCTAAAAAATCCAGCTAGTGGTGTATAGGCTTTTTAAATCAACCCCTGTCAAATAGACACGTTTTACAGCTAGTGCTTCATCAGTATAATTAAATTCTTCTAAGTTGTATCTTTGTCATTGAATAAACAGTTGTTATTTATTCCTACATAACATTAAGACGAGAAAGGCAAGTTTCCCATACAATTATCCTCAGTCAGGAAAATAAGTAAAAATTGGCTATTTTGCACACAGACACATGGGATTTGCAATGATCCGAAAAGGGGGATAACTAATCTTTTACATATTTTGAGAGTGCTAGAGTTGAATAACTTTTTTGTATTCAATGCCGCTGTGTGGATGTATCTATTTTTCTTACTGGAATTTATTTTAAAATCTATCTCACTTTTATTCAAATTCAGCGTCAGAGTAAATCGATAAATTGCACTGTTCCAAATTACACTGTGTTACCAAATCAGATGCAGAGAAAATGATATCAAGCTATATATTTTAGCTGTGTATTTTCCATACATTACACTTGTTATATAAACAGAATAACTACAGTACATAATGCATATTCATGGTGTATGCTCTATAATTATATTGCGTGTTCCTGTTACTGTGGAATGGGCATCTGTCTTGAGATGCTCAAGGACATTTTAATATGAGTGAGGAAATCACTCTACATAATAGGTGCGATAAACTCCACATTACATTGACTCAAATCTGGTAGAACATTATTTTCAAGATGCATTTGCTCATTTCAGGGTGAAATGCACCCTTTTAGATAGGAACTCCTGCAGTCACCTCTGCGGAGAATATTCCATGTTATGCATTATTCCATACGCTATGCTGAAAAGCAAGACCAAAACAACAGGTCTAATCATTTATTTAAAAAGGGAAAGCCAACATCAAATAAAAAGGCAAATGCAATCTCTATTGCCAATTAGACCAGATTAAAATAATTGTTTAGGCTGGAAGCTGAAAAGCCGGATCAAGGGGGAATTAGACCATATCAAAGTTGCATATGTGAAATAGCCAATTAGATGGATTTGAAGCATAAAGTCAATCAGACAGCAGAGCAATTAGTTTGGTGTCAGATCCAAATGCTGGGAGAATTTATGTGGCTGAGAGCCTCCGGTGTTAAACTGAAGAGAGGTATGTCTTAAAATAATACACTGATGAAGCCAAAACATCTGTTTGCTTGAATTACTGCTTTCCTTACAAAAAGTAGCAGCAGAATCAAATGAAACAGCACAGGTTATGAAGGCCGATTTGATTATCAGTGACATAAACTCCTCTGTGTTGTATAGGTCTTCAAGTGGTTAATCTCGGTGAGCCAAATACATTCTTCGAGGATGGGATGAAAAACATAAGCACGGCAGAATTGAAAAGCACATAACATGAATAACACTTAGGTAATTTATACCTGTAATAACTTAAGAAACCAAAAAGAATGAAGTTTTGAATTACTTAGAATTTTAGGATGGAGACATCATTTTAAGTATATGAACAATTTTTGGCCATAGCTGTAGCTCCCATCTCTGATTTATTTCGTATGTCGTATCTGTTTTACATTTATTCTGTAATCTTTTAAAACTCCACGTTTACAGTCATAATAGTGTCAATTCTAGAGTTCACCACATTCTCTGAGGTGTTTTTCTAATCAAATTCATCAACCACATACTGTAAAGATCCTGATGTTAGGTCACCGTGCAAGGTCACCATGCAAAGCAATAGCTGGGTAACTAATGACTCACATGGTGAGAACCTGTCTGAAGCAAAAGAGCTGTCCTTCAAACCTGAAAGTATTTCAAACCTGTGAGTATTAAGACCTTCAAACCTGAAAGTATTTCAAACCTGAGAGTATTAAGTTGCACCTCTGTGAATACATGTCTGAAAGCATTTCCTTTATAGTATCCACGGGATGTCTCAACTCTGTTAATGCATGTCTGAATGTATTTACTTCATAGTACCGTATCCTCATTGATCAAATCCTGCCAGTTACAAAGCAAAAGGGTTTCATTGCAAGACACTATAAAAGACTTGCCCATAGGTCTCACAGTAAGCGGTCACAAGGTCTATATATAGTCGTGGACTGTGACTACAGATACCTCCTAGTCTACTAGATTGTCACTACACAAGAACTTGTAATCATTACCATATTAGAATAAGGAACCAGAGATATAGCGGAGAGGCCAGTGCGTATGTATGCATGGCATGCTTATATTTTTTACATTCATTTCGATAATTACTTATCTAATTTTGATTAAACTTTGTAATGACAGTTTGCATATGCATACTGTACAGTATGTCACAGTTTCTTTTTATACTGTATATATATATATATATATATATATATATATATATATATATATATATATATACACACACACACACACACACACACACACACACACACACACACACACAAAAGTGTGATCAAGAGGAAGAACATTTTATAGGGAAAGCATGGAATTAGAGAATGTTTTGGATCACTGCTCTTTCATTCCTGCTGGGATGGATTACCAAGAAGTTTGCAACCCGAGACTGAAGCTGATAAACAGGAACAGGAGCTGTCTCAGATGCATTTTCATAAACCTGAACTACAGGGCCAATTTATTAGATACAAATACAAATTGCCATATATATATATATATACATATATATATATATCCTCTTCCGGGTATTCAGTATTCTGGGGTGGGAAATTTATCGGTAAAAAGTTTTGCATTCTTGTGTAAATGTCAGCTGTTTTAATGTCCAAACTGCAGCCACAAAGCAATGCGCTGCATCAGAGTATATGAAAACTTGAAATCAATTAATACTTTATAATAATAATAATATTTATTTTTATATAGCACCTTTCACTGGTGGACCACCATCACAAAGTGCTTTACAAGATACGAGACTAGGGTGTGTGAACTATGCATCAGTTGCAGAGTCACTTACAACAACGTCTCATCCAAAAGATGGAGCACAAGGTGGTTAAGTGGCTTGCTCAGGGTCACACGAGTCAATGACTGAGCTAGGATTTAAACCGGGGACCTCCTGGTTACAAGTCCATTTTTTTAACTACTGGACCACACGGCCTCCTGCGTATAGAAATGAAAGAAAAACAGAGTTTAGAATTCAGTTTAAAAAAGCTCATCTAAAAAAGTAAGTTTTCAGTTTTGATTTAAAGTCATCCTATAATCTTGTGCCATACCTTTAAGTGCCTTATAAGTCAGATGTAACCTTTTCATATCAACTCTAATACTTCACTGGGAGCCAGTGCAGTGGAGCCAGCACAGGTGTTACATGGCCTCTTTTTCTCATTCTGCTGAGAAGCCTAGCAGCTGCATTCTGTATAAGCTGCAGACGATTTATGGTGTGACCCAGAACCCCAGTGAATAGAGCATTGCAATAATCAAGTTGGGAAGACACACAAGCATTTCTCAACATCAGACAATGAGATAAATGACCTAATCTTTTCACTTGAAATGACCTAGATTTTTCATTTCCATTTTTATGTTTGTGGTCAAGTTGCCCAGATCTATTTTTAGAGATTTTGTTGCATCTAGTTGCTGCTGAGAACCTAATAACAGAACCTATGTCTTATCAGAGCTTAGCTGTAAAACATGTTGGAACATCCACCTCTTCACTTCAATAAAGCATTCAGCTAAGGCTGATACAGCTAGGGTATCAGGTTTTATAGAGATGTAGAGCTGTGTGTCATCGGCATAGCAGTGAAAGTTAACACCATGTTACGGATTAGCTCACCCAGCGGTGACATGTACAAAGAGAAAAGAATGGGTCGCAGTATAGAGCCTTGGGGAATGCCATAGGCAACCCATGAAAATTCTCTATTGAAACAAATGTTAGTGAGATATGAATTGAACCAATTTAAGACAATACCGGACAATCCAACCCAACTTCTGAGAGGTTCAATTAACACTAGAATCATCATGGCAGTCATTTTGATGATTTGAGTTTTTCAAATTTTAATTACTTTGCGTGTTTGAAAGTTATGCAGTTGTCCATTTACCCTGACAGCATTTGAAAGGCAGGATCACGAAAATAAGAAAGTTATAATCTCACCAAACTAGAACCACCAAAGAAGTAATTTTGACTGTCTTTTACAATACATGTTTTTATTTTGAATATAACCCACAATATATATATATATATATATATATATATATATATATATATATATATATATATATATATATATATATAGATATATATATATATCTATATATATTCGCGCCTGTTATATTATATAAGCCTCTACTGGGCCTGGCAGCCATTAATTCCTTCATTTTGTACAAGGAATGCACCAGGGAAAATATCAGTAGGAGAGATTTCATCTTGAAGCTAGCCACAGAGCTTAGGCAGATACATTTTGATCAGAAAACTGCAAAGCAGCAGAGTGCTGCAGCTCAACCTGGATTCTGTGCTGACCGAGTAACACACAAGCAAGAGGGAACATGCTACTTTCATTTTAAATTAAAAACGACTTTCGGTTTTAGGTATGAGTATAACTGTGACAGTTCTAGTATTAAAGCAGGAAGGTCCACTGTATGAAATGCAGCACTCTAAAAGTTAACAGTAGATCATTCATCACTCTGTAGAGTGCAGTCTCTGTACTGTGCGAAGAACAGAAACCCAACTGAAACTTTTCAAGTACTTTGTTACCCTGAAGACATTAATTCAGCTGGTTTGCTATTACTTGTTCTAGAACCTTAGCTAGAAATGGCAGATTTGAAAGCAGTACGGTCTAGGCTTAGTTTCTTAAGCAGAGGGTTAACCACAGCCATTTTTAAGGCCGAGTGAACTACTCCTGATTTCAGTGAACTGTTTATTATATCCAAGAGCATCAGGGGACCGATTTACCAGCTTATCAATTATAGACATAAGTACCCTAGAGTTATTTTTGTCTGTTTCATAAGGGAGGGAAAATAACAACATTTAGCTGACCTCAAAGCTGTACTTCAATTGATGTTGCTTCCAGATTTATAGAGTATATGCCATTTGTTTTTTCTCCACCTGTGTTCCAGTTTATGACTTTCTCTTTAGATTTGGCATAAATCTGGATTCCCCCAAGGTGAGGTACGCTTTAGAGAGATTTCTCCACTTTTAACTGGGGCCACTTTGTCAAAGACCCTTGACAGAAGGTTTTTATAAGGGTCTACTACCTCATCAGTTGACTGCAAGTTTGTAGCAGTAGGCGATATTCATCTTAACATATGAGACAGCTCTGGTACAGTTGAAGAATTTTTTAACAGTATGCAACAGAGCAGTTTGGGTGGGTGGAGTAGATTGGTCACAAAAAGGATAACAAGACGAGATGGTTAGATCTAACAATGACAGGTTGAGAACGGTCAAACCACAAGTGATGACTAGGTCTAAAGTATGGCCACGATTGTGAGTAGGTCCTTTCTCATTAAAAATTCCACTGACTTTGGATCAGTCATTATCACTATGTAGATTAAAATCTCCAAGTATAATAACTATGTTATATTTAGCTGAGAGTATGGTGAGGAAATCAACAAATTCTGTGATTAAAGTTAGGTTGGATTTGGGTGGATGGTAAATAATTACAGCAATCACCGGTGATTGACATTTTAAAGTTAAGGTTAGTATGAATGATTCGAAAGAGTAATAGCTTTCAGTAATATTTTGTGTAACACTATAATTAGAGTGATGAATGAAAGCCAGCCCCCACCCTCCCCCACAAGATGTGCCTTCTGAAACAATGTATAGTTTGGAAGAGATGCCTCTATCAGTGACACACTTTCGTCAGGATGTAGCTAGGTTTCTGTTAAGAATTTAAAAAAATCAAGTTTATCATCTTTAATGAACTCATTCATTAGTGGAGCTTTATTAGATAAATATCTAGTATTAAATAATGCTACACATAAATTGATTGATTCTGCAGGGGTTTTAACTGTTGAAACGGGGAGTCCTCTCAGGACATCTTGCCACCCCTCGTGACACCTTGATGTGGTGCTGGAAGCCCTTACAAAAGCCCCATTTGAGCCACTCCACACTGTGGATCTGAAGCTCATATCCTTAAAGACAACGCTTTTGCTGGCTATTACTTCAGCAAAACGGGTGAGTGAGCTGCATGCACTTTCAGTGCACCCTTCTTGCACTCGCTTCGCTGGAGACGGGTCTAGAGTCTCCAGATGACCAAACTCGGCATTTTTGCCAAAAGTAATACCCCTGTTCCACGTGAACCAACTTGTGGAGTTGATGGCATTCAATCTTCCTCCCTTCTCTTTTCTGGAGGACCAACAATTGCACATGCTCTGCCCGGTGCGGGCATTGAGGTTCTATATTGACCATACAAGGGGTGTCAGACACATTGAACAGTCCTAACATATACAAATATAACAGTGTTAGGACAGTGTGTATTTTTCTGGCCAGGATCACATTTTCACTTTAGGTTGACCTTTGCTTGGTCACAGCTTGAAGGGGAAATTAATAATAATAATAATAATAATAATAATAATAATAATAATAATAATAATAATAATAATAATAATAATGAGCATTTCTGAACTCAGCAGGCCCGAAAATCCCCAGGTGAATTTTTCTAGCAAAATCTGAGACAGTCATGCAGGGGCTCTGGTTGAATGGGTATGGAATAATCCTGTAGTGGTATATATTTTGGCCTTTTCTGGCTTTTCAATTCCATCCTCCAAGCTTACCTCAAGCCCATGGATCAATGTGACAGAGCGCTTGAGTGATACGGTTTAGAGAGTCTGTAACTGGGTATTAGTGCAGAACTAGGGAATCTACTATACAAATTCATTAGAAGACAATGTCATGGTCTCACAAAGACAGCCAGAGTGGGTGGCGTCAGACCAGAGCCAGGAAATAAACAACAAGAGAGAGGTGGAGTTTGATGGAGCTGAGCGAATGGTCTCGCTCAGCATTTAATGAATGAACAGACAGACAGAAAATAAACGGTTGTAACAAACAAAAACAGGACACGGCACATTTGCCAAAATAAACAGACAAACAAAACGGAATAAACAAAACACGGTGAGCATATATTTAACTACGACTACTACTACTATTATATTATTATTATTATTATTATTATTATTATTATTATTATTATTATTATTATTACCTCTGTCTCCAATCCTGTTCTCCGCTCACTGAACACACAACCCCGAGTGAGTGAAAACATGCTGCTTTTAAGCAGCTGTACCGAGACTCGACTGCTAATCAATCATTCAATTGAGTCGCGGTACAACTGTAAGTGAATTAATAAAGTGCAATTCCCCGTGCTCACATATTACATTTTACTTGCACGTGAAGTGCTGTGCAATCCTCATGCCTAAATACAAATATACATTTTAAACACTTGTGTTACACAGACCCGTTTATATCCCATGTACCAATACTATACACCAACATTAACACACAACATATAACACAAAATACACACAGGGACGGGCACTTTGCCACACATGGTTTTTGTCTTTAATAGAAACTCACAAAACTGCTATGACATTGGTGTATTGAAACCTGCTGAACTGCACATTGTTAGAGTATGGTACTATCTAACAGAAATGTATCTCTGTCTATGGGCGGAAGCAGCACTGCTGCCTTTTCATCAGATTTGGCAAAAGCTCATGATTTAGTCTAAAGCTCATGAAGGTGATAATTACAAGTGCCATCCAGGGAGAACCAAACAATTCATCACTGTCCTTCAATATGTGCAAATAAATTAGTCATTACAGAAATAACTCAGTAGACTGAGTTAAAAAGAAAACTTTTCAGAAATACAAACTGAGGCACTTATTTTTGGTTCCTTTGTCATATTGAGAAAACACTGACAAAAAGCTGGCGGGGGCTTCTTTTTTTGCAAGATTACCTCCTCTCTCAATCGTCCAGCATGTTACTCTCTGAATCTTAGTAACACACATTTTCACACAGTGTATTTGTAATTTGTATTTGTATTTGTAAGAAGCTCTGCCACATTAAAGTCCAGCCTCCTGACACAGGAGACACTAGAATCAACTGCCTACTCCTTATCAACATTTGGAAGAAAAGGGGTTCATTTGTTTAAAGCGCCCTTTTGGGAAGGGCACGACAGTTTAATTTAACTGAGCTCTCATTAGGTCAGCCATGTCGGTTGAAGCATATTGGCCTCAACCAATTGGGAGGTGGTGGTTAGGGATATATAAAGGGTGAATCTGGAGATGGTAGTCAGTCGGCCGATGGTCAGCAGCAACAGGAGAACAGGCCTATGGGATTGGTTGCTGTTTGTTTCAATGCTTGTTTAAACTAAAGAGCTGCTTTAACCTTCTTGTGCAACTTTTATTTTGTGATGTATCTTTTTGTTCTAGTTATTTTCACTGTACATGTTGGACATTGCTATTGCTGGAGATGCCCATTCCAAATATTGATTCCTGTTATGTTGACCCTGGTGGTCATATAATAAACCAAATTCTTGGAACTGAATTTGTGTCTGGACACAACTATTTTCTTGCCAGCAGCATCATCGCGTGCATCTTCCACAATTTTATACTGGTCATTTGAAGCAACAGGGGTGTTCTACTGATATATGACAACGGGAATTAGTACTCTTTGGATTCAAGCTTTAATATAATCCAACCTCTACTTACACCCCATGTATTGGAATTTGAGAGTTCAGTTCAGTTCATTCGTGAGTCTCAGCCATGCAAATCTGAGATACATTTTTTGTCTTAACAATTGTCAAAAATAAAAATCTGTGTTGGTTAAAGTTAATAGTTTTAACTATGTCTTGTAGACAATTGTATGCATGTTCTTTAAAATGGTGCAGGCAGGAGCCTTGGATGCATATCAACAAATAAATCAGGTTTATTTAATGAGCAACAGATATATGTTTCCTTGAGAAAGATATGTACAACATATCGAAACGTTGGGCAGATAGATGGCTCTTTGAGCTAATATATATATATATATATATATATATATATATATATATATATATATATATATATAGTGATCGAGCAACCACTCACACACGTTCGTTGCCCCTTTAAATGCAGACCCAGACACTGAATTGAAGTTTTAAAGCGCTCACGCGTTCTATTTAATACACAAACAAAATAAACGAAAATAAACACCTAGCTCCTTTGTGAGCACTAACATTGGAACCTATTCTAATAAACCGGACAACTAAGCTGATTACCGGCTGCAAAACACACAGAAAAAGAACACACAGTACCTTTTTCTTTGATACAGCTGATAACACACACAGTCGGGCTCTTCACACAGCAGCAACCCTGAACAGACTGGCTGCTTCCCTTAAATACCCTGCACCTGGCTCTAATTTACAATAACCTCCAGGTACAGGGGATAATTAATAATAATGCAATTAACAAAACAATTAGATACTGGAGGATATTAATTAACCCCCTCCCTGCTGTGTGTTACACATTCTGACTCACAATATATATATATATATATATATATATATATATATATATATATATATATATATATATATATATATATATATATGGCACCGTTCCAAGTCTAAGCACTTTAATGCTACACCCAATGTTTTTTATTTTAATAACAGTTTAAAAAAGAAACAAAAAAAATACATTAAAATAATGTTGTCTTTATTCCCCAGAAATTACTGTAGCACCATTTCCTCAACGTCTCCTTCAGAAAGAATGCTCTACAAGTAGTGTAGTATGAGGAAGTGTACAGTGATCAGCACATCATGGATTCCTGGTGTTGAACAAGTACATTATATTGTGTGTGTGTGAACAAAACACGACATTCCCCTCATTAAATATCATATGCACAGATTTTAAATGTATGGACATCAAATATAATGATGCTGCAGAAAATAAATATGCATATTGGATCTGTTTAATTCTATAACAGCTGTGACTTATTATGCATTGGGAATCTTGTTTATTGTAAAGCAAAATAAATCAGTGCAAATACATGCAACGAAAGAAAATATATTTGAATTAATTCACCATAGAATAACATGCTGATTCAACCATTATTACAATACATCCTGTTTAATTTATTTGTAATAAATAGTTACTATACTAATGGAAAAAAAAATAAAAAAATTAACTTCTGTTTCAGATTGCTATTGTATATCAAATATTAACTTTTGTTTCAGATTGCTATAGTGTAACTGTCTGATAAATCAATATAACATATTTAATGTACTGGTAAGTTCAGATGACATCACTGTATGATTATGGTGGTAGTATGGGATACACATTTTATTAGCAATTACAACATTGTTGTTTGTGGGTGTATATATATATATATATATATATATATATATATATATATATATATATATATATATATATATATATATATATATATATATTATATTTATTCAATGAAACTTTCCGATACAGGTGAAAACACCCCAAACAACAACAAACCATAAAACTGGTCCATGAAGGCAGGTGGGCAATTTGTTCTAATTATCAGCAACATTGGCTTTCCAGAAACAAGGAAACAAGTTTTTCTGCCATAGAACCAGTTTCTACTGTGAGAAACATGTTTCCAGAGGTCTTTTGTGTTTGACCAATCAGGAAAAAAGTTGACCAGTGATCATGTGACTGCAAGATAGTAGCTCCAAATGATCAGCGGCTAAAAGTTTGCAGATATACAAGTTAATGGATATGCAATAAAAAATGCAGTGACTTGACTGATATGAGGACAGCAGGAAGAGTATAGCCCTGCTGTAATTTTGAGCAATGAGGTTATGATTACTCATGTAATTTAATATATTGTGCACTATAACATTCATAGGGTACTGGATAGTTTCAGGAATGTTTGGCTCCTGCTCTGCTGTGAAAAGTTGCAGTTGCTATATGGTTACTCATACTAATTTATTATTCTGCAGTACCCTGTGTCCCGAAAATCAGAGCCAACAAACTGTTCTCTTTGCATGTTCAGTTCACTGTGGACAAATGACTAGTACTAAGTAGTAAGAGCTATGTATTTTGGAAAGGCTCAGACATATATTGCTGAAATCATACTTTATGCACTGTGCAATACTGCATACCTGATCCAGGTGCTAAATTAGTGACTCAAACAAGCCTTCATATAAATCAGCTTCTGGCAAATTGCATGTAGAAAATTCTGTCACCCCAAGTGTGAAACAAGAAGACATTCTTACCATAAGAGACAGGGTCAACTCTAAATACGAACTTAACATAAATTCTGTTTTAATCAAAAAAGACCACAGTTCATAGTTCATTTCCCATTTGTGTCAGTTGGTAGTCTATCATGTACAAGACAACTCGTATGGCAAAATAACCTGTACTGGAATGTTCTGAAATCTGATGTTTTCATTGGCTGAGAGGAGCTCCCTGTTTTATACTTTCAGACTCTTATTGAGGTGTTGAAATATCAATGTGTGTCACATCTTCCTATTCACAAACAGCACTGTCAGACATTTAGAAAAGGGCTTTTTTTGTTTCAGATTAGATCAAAATGGTATATAAAGTGAATCTGATAGCTAAAAATACTTTCATTAAGATAACTTCGGTTTTTCATACCTGTACCAAGTTGCTCATTAAGCATGATTTATTATAAGGTTGCATACAGTACAGTTTTAGATTAAAAAAGGCTCTGCTGAGTGTGATGTTAGTTTAAAAATGTATACCTGCATATGTAATACAGCAATTAATCCTGGTAGCTCTATTAGGAAACATTGCTTTCATTATGTTAATGGGGGGCGATGGTTGGGGTAAAACCTTAAAAAACTCTCAAGCTGGCAAACACCAATACACATGCCACAGCTACCTTGTTGTGTTATGTCAATGTAACATTGCACACAGATTTAGCAGAGTTACAGACTAGTATCTAAACCTGTAGGGAAGTGACTCCTTATCAGAAGGTCCTGGGCCTTTAAGAAACTATATACCTGACTTAGTGGAGTCTTTTTCCCCAATTTTTATTTATTTATTTTTTTTTTTTTTTGATGAGCATTGAGACCTTTTTACTGCTTGATGACATTGAGACTTTTTACTGCTAAAACTGCTGAAACGTTTTTTTTTTTTCCTTGGCTTTGTTCTTTCAAAGTAACTGACTACACCATGTGTTGGAGGTTGAGATGAATAGTTTCCACCATGTTCCTTTAAATCAAAAACAAAAATGCTTCTGTGTAATCATATTTTATTCCACCAAATCGGGTTCAGTCACCAGTATTATAGCATATATATATATATATATATATATATATATATATATATATATATATATATATATATATATATATATATATATATATATATATATGCATTTGTAAGTAAAATAAATACACAATAAATCAGAACACTGATCCTCACAATGAGATTCTTTTTATTTGCATTGGTCACTGGCTGCCAATAGGACTAGGATCACTCTCAATTGAACTTTAAATATGTATTTAAGAAAGACCATTCACAGATGGACTACTTTGCACTGCTAGGCCTGTGTTACCCCTTGTTCTACCACACCTGTAACACCCATGTATATATTATCTCAATCTATCATTTCACTGCAACATGCTTGTTATTTTAACTGACAGTCAGCTGCCTCCTCCATTAGACAAACCCAGAAATAACAGGTGGAGGCTGGGGAGGAGAGGATGAGCTTTGACAGACAACAGGGATAAATGGATTGAGGTAAGATATGAAACCCTTTCTAGCTGATCATTGGACGTGTTGTTAATCGAATGACGAATTAGATACTTGCCACGTGACTGACAAATGGTCTGGTAATGGAGGCGCCTAATGTGCTTGATGTTTACAATTTGAATCTAGCTTAAAAGTGAGTTCTCTGTCTGAACCACCGCTTTGCTAAATTAATAAAAGTGCTTCCTACCATCTCCCTCCCATTATATTTCATCTGTTCCTTATTGTCCTGCAATTTTTTTCAAGTTTGAATTTGTTTATAAAGTTCAGTGAACTCTCTTCTTACTCAGTATTTTTACCTAGACTGGAGTATTTTCTTTTTTCCAATCCAATCTTATATATAATTACCATCGTTTCACAATTAAACTTGTTCTATCTAAAGTTGTTTTGTCTGTCTGAAGTTCCAACTTCAAACTGACCCTGCCTGTACAAAAGGGTGATTTGTAATTAACATTAAGCACTTGGTAGCTCTAACCCATGACTCCAAATTAAGTCTCGACCCTTTATGATTCACTGATTACCATCATCAATTAAATGTCTTGCTCCTCATACAAAGAAAATCAAATCATCAATGTGTGTCTTTGTCATTAGCCTTTTCGGAAACAATGCCATATGTAATCATGTTTTTCATTATTCACACACTTATTGAGCGAGGTGAAAGACTTATTGACCTGTAAACCCAGGTCTGATTCCACCTGTTTTGCACTAGTTGTATTTTCTTCTTGATATGTCTTTTATTTTAAAGGGGAAGTCTCGTTGCAGCAATTCCCCAGTATAGCGCAAGAGAACTGAAGGTAAATTGCCATTCTCCGATTCCACGACCAATCCAGTTGCCTCTTTACAACTTGAGACCGGATGTCTTGAGACAAATGCCAGCCCTGCAGGTCTGATTGAACTCACTGGGTGCCTGACCTGTAGGGTCCACTGTAGCACAATGAAGATAACCAGTCTTTGGCTGTTTTGCCTCCCTAACCCACTACGCTTCCTGTGGAATCCCTTGTGTTGACCGGTAATCAGCAACGTGAACATGCGCACTCCTGACTGTATGACTCACCCTGCTCACTATACAGACATGCCTTTATGACGTGAGTCATTGGCGGACCCCTCATTTCTTTTTTAGATTAATTAAAGATGTACAACATATATATTTTCAATTACAAATGAAATATCTAGAACACATGCTTACCTGTGCTTATTTATCGCTATCCAAATGTTACTGTTGTGTGCAAGTACATGACGCTTCATCCATACCTATAAAACACTCAACAGAATTTAGAAATTACATTGCAGTGTGGTAGAAACTTGGAAAGCTCCATAGAAAAGTCAGTGGCAAGATTTAGCTGCCTTCTTGTGAATTCATCTAGTGTAAAGCCCCAGTAGTATTTTTTCAATCCCCACAGACTATAGAAGTTTAGATGCACAAATTTAGAAGTGATCTCCTAAACATGCTGCTGTTACTCATAGCAGCAAGCAATGATGTATTACGAATTGTACATACTTTAACACAAACTAAAATTTAAAAAAAGGTTCACTAGGGAAGCTGAAATCAGGTAAGATAAATAGAGGATACTGTCACGTCTGCTGCGTTTCGCAGATTTTCACGTACTCTTTTTATTTGGTCTTATTTATTTTCTATTTACTCTGCACACACTCTTAACTCAGGGGAGACGTTAGGAGGACAGAGATGTTATAAACTCCTAGTGGTTTATGTTCGAGCACTGGGCGAGCTGTAAGTAAATCCATATAACCTTTATTTAATCGAAAAGAAAGACACTCAAGACTCAGTCATTTTAAGTTTTACGAATTAGAGCAATGCTCCTTCGGTTTATTAAAATGCTTTTAATATTTGGAAAAAGGTAGGTTGATCAGACCTCCAAATTCTAACACATCCAGTCTACAAGCACCCACGCCTATATTTCAGTTTCATTCAATATAACACTCTCTTAAAACCAAAACATAGTTTCAAAACCTTATAGCAATGCAACCAATACATGTAAGATATAATAATGTTAGTAATATGCTTACCTCCTATTATAAGGAAAAGTAACGTGAACAAAGGAATCAGTCCGGTGGAGATCTACAAGTGATGGACCACTTCACCCTGTCAAGCAAAGGTCTTGAATGTGGTACCCCTTTGCGAAAAGTGTGAGTTTTTATAGGATTCGTCTCCGTAGGAATACATGGAGAATCTTTATCAAGTCTAACTCTTATCTCTTTGGCACACAAAAGCCTAAAAATTTAGAGCCTTGTGCCAACAATTAGTAAAAACACCTGATCTACACATCCAATCATGATCTCACCGGCTCATTTCTCGACCCCTCCTCTATCTAAAAAGCTAGGTGAAACAAAGAAAATAATATAATTTTGAGTGTTGTCTGAAATATATACAACACTATTAGTTATGATTATATTGATTATATGTATTAATGTCTAATAATATATTCCCTCATGCCATTCTATTCTTCAAATTAGTTTTCCTTCTCTCTTTACAGGCGCGTGCTTAACAGATATTATAGGGAACTTCCATCTTATGTTTTTCCCAATATAGAGTTTCTCTTCATTGATAATCTATTTGTTTTTTATTTAAGTGTAAGATTGTAATGTCTCTGTCTTATGAGTTTCCTAACAGCACGAATTCAGCTGAACTGCGGACGACCTCCTATTTTTTTCAGCGGCACAAAAACCAGCTAAAACCGGTTCGCTAGCTGTGCACTAAGCTTTCCAATTTCCAGCGATAATCAAAGTTTTTTCCAATTTTTCTATGGTGAGAAGACACTCTCTAACCTTGACGCTGTTCGATAAGAGAACTCCACTCTTCGTGCCAACTATACCTTTACTTTCTGGCACGACTTCAAGACAGGCTCACAAATTATAAAGTTTTTACTTTCTTCAAAACCTATCTTCTATTCTTTTTCTTAAAATTACTTTTTAAGCTTCTTATTTTATATTTCAAAAAACATCTCTTTATGTTGCATTATCTTTTAACTCAGAGTCAAACTAAACTGTTTACTCCCTATAGCACACAATTACTAACTCTTTTAAATGTAAACCTATCTTAATGAGAGACAATTTCATGTATATTATTATAACAGGCAGTGTTAAGCATATGGTCTTACACACACAAATAGTTTATAGTAAAAAGCAAGCATATTAAACCTCATTTCAACATTTAACAACATTTTCTTAGGCTAAAAAGGGTGCTGCAGAAACTTGCATTCAATTCTGGGAATCAAGCCCATCTTGATAAGAAACTGCCTAAAAACTGGCCACTTGTATCAAACTATACCAGCTTCTACTGCATGATTTTATATAAAGAAAATACATAAGTTTCACAATTAAGAATTAAAACAGCATTACGCGTTACTTTTGATTACACACTTACACAATTTTCCAAACTAAAGATTATACAAACAATACAAAGGATTATAACACATATTATTGCATTAATACATTTCATTTTAAATTCTCCAATCTGAGGTTCCACTCGGGTAGGCTCAGTGAACACGACAATAGGCTCTCGAATCCATCGTCTTGCATCACAGGTGTGAGTTGCCATGGGCTTGACTTCGTACCTACAAGACACTTGTACACGTTTAGTAGGGACACCTTCCTCACATTCTAATTTTCCAGATGCGCCCATTTTACTAAGTGACCCTTTCACAACTCATGCATTCAATCCTCTTAATATCTTTTTGGGTTTACATTTAAATGAGAGAAAGAAACACCTACAGAATCATTGCATTCAAACAAGATTCTACAGTGTTTAGCCAAATGACTGCATGCCGGACAAAGTCTGAGCCCAGTCACTGATGACTTGCTTAGGCACATATTACTTACACAATTAATAAGAGGATTATGTTTTAATTTATGTGTCAGCGTTACTTCTGCACCATGTACAATAGTTCTGGATCTGTACACATTGTTACTATACACTTCTTTCTGCTCACATGGAGACACTTTAGAAGGGATGCCATTCATCCAGAATACAGTAGGGGGCCAAAACTTACTGTTTTTCATATCAGCAGGCACCTAACTTGTAGTTTGTTTATCATAATTAGTGGGCAAACTTAATACAACTGAATCTGAATCAGTTGATGAACCATGAGCCTTAGCTACTGAGATTCTCCATACAAAAGGATTCAATGTTTTACTGACCAGCCAAGCTGATTCAGCGTTATTTGCGACAATATCAAATGATTGTTCATGGTATAGTTTTTATTCGCCAGAGGAGGATACCACAAACGATCATTCAATGTTCTGTTTATAAAATAAATATCAATAACATGTGTATGTGTTTTATATTAAATCAATGGGATTATTTTACCTGGCGGATCTTTACTTTCATTTTCAACAGACTATTCTTTGACACAGATTAATTTCAAACCCTATTTATGGCCTCTTCGTTGCCATATTTCTAATACAGCAAACAAAAATAAAAAGAAACACTTTCCAGTCTAGCAACCTGATTCCATCATGAGCCTGTTCTGTGTGGCTATTATGTCATACTTTTAAAAGCTCTTTTTTAAAAAAAAGCCCACATGGAGTTGGTCAAAGTTATACTGTCTTTTGTCCTATCGTCAAGAATTGCAGTCACTTCATTGACCCTATTTCATACATCTGTAATCTAACAACTTAATCTGTGCAATTAAGTGACTTCACTGGACCAGATTACATTTAAGTCCTTGTGTTGTGATTTTATCTCATGATTCAAAACAACAAAAAGCAAGTCATACCAGCTGGTGTATTCACTTTTAAAGCACATTTGGTTGCAGGAAAAGCTGAAGATGACCCTCCATTTACTACAAAAAAGTAACCAATGCACAAAGAATGTTTGTTGTGTGTAGTCAGAAAGCAAATTTGATGTACAACTGGTATAAGTGAAGGAAGAAAGAGTGTGGTTTTAGTATATACATTAAGGTAATGGGGTACAACTGTCTCCTTTGGCAAAACTGACAGAGAACCTACTTACAAACTGAACATTGTGTCCTTCTTTTAATCTCATTAATATGCAAGCAGCTGTGGTGGTAGTGATCCTATGTTTTTAAGGTTAAATCGAAACCTGGATGATAGTTGGCAAGAATAGAAAAAGCCAAAATTGATACGAGGGTCCCAGGGTCAGCCCTATCTAAATAAATCATGGATTTCACCTTTCGAATGACGTTTACTGTATAATGTCTGATTAACATGTTAAACAGTTTTCTGACCTATCTTGACTGGTTTGAGAGGATGTTAATTGTGTTTATAATAATAATAAGAAGAACATCGCTGATGTTGTAGATGTAATATTTATGAGGAACACTGGTACTGACCATCAAACACCACAAGATATTCAACTCAATCCTGGCCTGAAAACCACTTACTATATTTCCAATTACTACATGAAACCATCTACAGTCCAATTGTGGTGAAGATGCTCGCTTGCGGTGTGCAGGGTCGCCGGTTCCTGACCAGCCTCAGCTCTGCTACATCTACATATTTTGTTTTCTGCAGTCCAAGATTTAGTACCTTCCTGTTGTGTCATTGTTGGGTAACTTCCACCATTAGTATTAATTGGTGAGATTGAGTACTGCCAGACCGCAATCCTAACTGGGCTGACAGAGTCCCAATTGAAATCAATTTGATCTCGATCCGCTGCTGATTGGAAAGAACAAGGGAGACGTAGGGTTAGTCCTGGTCTTCTCTCAAGCTGACATTAATAATTGTGACACATTGTTTAGTGGATTTATGAACATAACTAATGGCCACTGGCCTCCCCTGTTCAATCATACTTTGTTTTTATATTTTTCTATAATATTTGTAATTGACCTCAAACCACAATATTTAACCTTTTAAAAAAGCCCCTGTGAAAAATGCATCGCCAATTCTTGCATTCTACAGCTATTGCATTACACCTAAAATAAACAACAAAAACCATGCAAAAATACATTGCAGAAAGCAGTGACATTGCCAGGAGGGGTTAGCAAAAATGAGTTAGCACAGTATATCTATTGTTATTAGCTTCCCATCAAATGATCTGGGTTGAATGTTAACTGCACTTCTTGATTCTTTATCGTGACGGTGTGCTGGGCTCTACCTTTACATTTTAAGCATGCCTAACTGCAAAGGTAATCTATCTATCTATCTAATGTTAAATATACTCCTTCTTCAATACTGCCTCTAATTTCGCCCCTGCCTGAGTAGTGTAAACGGAGCCGTCATAGGTCCAGCTGTCCTAAAAGTGTCCTGCTCCAAAATGAAGTTCTATATCTGCTTGTGCAAACAAGTGGGATATTTGTTCTCCATTTTATAAACCAAATGTCCCTCCAGCTGGGGTGATTCAGTACATTTTTGAGTCACTGAAAAGTATGTGAAGTGGGCCAGATTGTTGTAAATCAGTAGGTTAAACAAATACATATTTAGCACCAATGGTCTGTGCCATGTATTACCTTCACACATGGTAGTCTGCATCTGTTTCAATAAAGATTAGAACAGCTAGGGCCCTGCAGGTGTGTGCCACAGATTTTCTTTGGCAGCTGCATGCACAGCTGAAGGCTGGGCTGGAAACATCATCTCCTGCACCTCTTGGGTTTGGCACAGAGAGTTCATTAGCATCTTCTCTTGTATATGTAAGAGTTGCAAGCATTTCAATGTCTCCTTATACTTGCTATACTTAATACCTATGTAGTGTTACTCTGTAGAGTCCTGTGTGAGAAATGCTGATCAGTAGAGATTCAGTTTGTACTCCATATTATAAAACAAAGTAGTAAATATTTATTTAGATTATTTTTCTTTGAATGCTTGCCTGATTCTTTAATTGACATCACCTCCAGTCAAACACACCTCAAAGGTGTCAATATTGAAGACATGAAAGATAAATTTCTTTTAGTATTTTAAAAGTAGCCCTGTTGAGTATTTAATTGTTCTGGGTGTTATCATAACATTAGAATAAAAAGGAATAATTCAGTTTAATACTGGAACAGGGTTATCCAAGATCACCGCCAGCATATGCTCTTCAGTAATTCCTTCGCTTTGAAGTCATGGTATAGGAAGGTCTGGCACCACCACTGCCCAGGATGCAGTTTACAGACACACTAAAGTTACACTATAAAAAGTACTGAATCTACTAATGAGATGTGAATCAAATATAGAACATTCATTGTGAAGAACTGGCCTGATAATTGGTCTCTGTGTGAGATGAAAACTCAAAATTTCATCTCTCGCTAGCTGCTGTAAACAAGCATTTTCAGCCTTTTGGATGTTGACACTTAATATTTAATTTATTGTATTTAAAAAATAATATAAAATCTTCAGAGTCAGTCATTTGTGCAGCCTGTGACAACAATTTCCTTGGACATTAGGATGGGTTAGTATTTGTATAGCATTTCCCCTGCTTTCAAGCAAAATGTATTAGTTATCATTGAGGAAAAGCACAAACATAGCAGCTATTTGGTATTGAACCTTCATATTACTCTACAAAAACATTACATCAACATTGTCAATCATCTTGTTCAGCAAAAACAGCACCATATATACCTTAGTTGTTTGTGAGATGTCATCAGTGCTTGGATAGTGCTTGTTGAAAACATACTGTATTCTTTGTATTAATTGCAGTACAACGATGTGTTATAACCCCCAGATCAAGGCTGGTCTGTGCCCTTGAAATACCACACCCAGACTCAGGCACAGCAGTTCAGCACCTCTTTGCACACTTTTTATTAATCAAGCAAGCATAACAAACACAGGAACAAACAAAAGGTTTTAACACAACTCTAAAACACTTTAAGACAAATAATTTAACAAAACAGCACTCAAGCTTTGGCTGTGCCAATGACTGAACTTGCCTTACTTCCTCTGTTCAAGTTAAGCAATCACCTTCACTGAACCACCCCACCAAACAAAAATGTCTTTGTCTTTTATATAATATGTGGCCAGGGGTTAACCCTTTAAGGACTGTGATCGGGTAAAACGATAAAAAACACACTTATTTTATTTGACTTACTGGGTCACCATACTTTCCAGTACAGCTTGTTAATGCTTATCATTCGATAGGGGAGGGAGTTTTTTTCGTGGGATGTCCCTGAGACAGGTATTTAATTTTTAAAGTGAGGAGACAGTTTATAGCAACACACAGACACTAAACATCACAGGAAAAAAAAAAAAAATACACTAAAACACTGTAAATCTGACGTAATTGACTTATATTAGAATATATTAGAACATACATTTTCTCATGTGTTTAAATATTTTTTATAACATAACAAGAAATTAGTGGATATAAGAAGATACTTTCATGAACTAAACTTATCAGGTACGTTTATTCCCTTATTACTGTAATTTTATTTTTAAATATTTGTTTGGAGAAAATGAATTGAGAGTAGTGTCCATTATCCCTTACAAAGATCCTGAGAATAAACATTTATTATGGTATTGCATTCACTCATGAAAACACGCCTTGTAATTTGCGCAAGCACCAATATTTTTCAAAACACCTTTCAGGAAGTAATGTAGGTCCCTTGGATTATGGAATAAAATGTTTTTATACATGTATCTTTAAGCATAATAAATAATAATAAATAAATGCTTTACGTTTAAAAAACAAATTTGTTGAAATTAAAAGCAAAACGTTTTTATGGTTTCTGAAGTACTCTATAATGTTACAGCCAAAAAACATGATCCTGGGGGAGCATCCCACTGAAAAACCCTTGGTCGTTAAACGGCTAACTGATAATCTATAATTCAATTCCCACCTGGTCACATTTCACACTTGCCCCATTACTGAATTAAAACATGTCACACTTTTTAATTAAGTAATTAAACAATTACACAGCTGAGCCAAAATGGCTGCCAGCCACAAAAACACATACTTCTAAGTGTCCAAGGCCTCTGCCCTTGCACAAGTGATTTGAACACAAAGTTATCTAAACAGTCTTTAACCATTTGAGTTGTAGAAATGTACCGGAATGTTCGCTGCTCTCTGGTCCCCAGGGAGTACGAATGTATCAGTACATTCTACAACTCTTAACTTGAATTACTGAGCCTACAAAACTTCTTATAACCAGATATTTTAACACAAGGTTTCTGTAACAGCTTTTATTGGTCTTGTGCGCCCTCTGCTAGATATTGACTGAATTACATATAATTGTCCCAGTCACAAAAATGTCAACAGTGTTCGTAAACTGGCGAAAATCGCTCTGTGAGAAAGAAGTATTAGTAATAGTATTGAATTCAGATACTGATGTAAATTCAAATACATACAATTCTTCCACTGAATCAGATGTCAGAGAGTGTGTCAGTGAAGACATAAATGAAGAATAATTACTATCAACATCGAGTGACAGTGAAGAGGTGGAGCCAAGCTCTGTATATTGCTCCTCCATGCTTCAAGGAGAATCATATGCTGAAGCTTTAATCTCCCTCCGCCCCCTCAACCTGTCTACCCGGATATGATTTATTCATCTCTCTCTCTCTCTCTAGTTCACCCCTTTTTGTTAGGACATGTTGTGGTTGTTCCACCCTGTTGTTTATTGTTTATTGCCTAGGTGTTATTTTTTTGGTCAAAATCTTTTCTTATAACTAAATAAAAATATATATTTATCTGTTTTATTTATTTACGGTAAAAATTCTTTGTCTGTATTTTGTCAGTATTCATTAAAAACATATAGCTTTGTATGCTGTACTCATACTAATCAAGCGCATGCAGTAGACAGAAAAAAAAATTCACTCCCGCAGAACCGGCAGTGCATTTTAGAACTCACTACTCAGCCGGTTAATGGCCAATGTGGAAAGTTTTCTTGGTTTTATACTTCAGTGTTATATGATAATTAATTGTAATTTTGTCTTTTTTTGACTGCATTTGGTTTCCTTTTCCAGTTTTTTGAGGGAGGATATCAATCTTCATAACAGTCTAAAATTACATTTTCATGTTCTGTTTATCCAACTGCAAAAATGTCATTTATTTATTCAGTTTTTTGAGTCTCTATTAATCAAATCACTATAGTAGCCTACCATTTACTTGTTCTGAGCTGTCACCCACAATAAATGGCACAGCCAGCAAGCATTACAAGACGAAAGGAGATAGCCCCTTCTCGCATTGATTGACTAGTTCCCTAGATGTGAGATTGTCATTGCTGTGAAGTTGAATGCATGATTGCATAGATAATGAATTAGATTTTTTCTTATAAATTTATTGTGCTTGATAAAAATAGACATATTCATAAGGGATACTGAGTTGAGCCGTAAAACCAGCACACACCTACATACCATACATACACATACATTCATGCTTTGACATTACAGGTGTAAAATAATATGTTAAAAAAAAAGTATTTTGCAGCGTTAGAAGCAGGATGACTTAATGTTGTCTGACTGCAAGGAAGAGAGAGCTGCAGGCCTGTGTTGTCATAACTGGTAATGCCGTGGACTGCTAGTGGTACTGGGATGTTTTCTTCAGGGTAATACACAGGTATGTTATTTCCTATTAGGGACCAAGCAGATTTCCTCTCCTTTGTTCACAGCCGATTATAAAACCATACAATAAAAATAAAAAAATATTGCTTTTTGCACATTTCTCAAATTATTACACTAACCTAATATGGGGTCTGTAATTATGTTTTATTGATTAATATAAAAACTGTGTGTCTCTTTTTTAAAGATGCTTTAAATAAAACACAAGGGCCATGTTTTCAAAGGGTTTACTCAAATATTGAATTACTCTGATTTTATAAAGGCGTAAAACACCTGTTAATTTTACAACGCTAGACCCAAACAACTGAGTTATATATTCCAAGCCCTCTTAATCACTCTCATTGTGTTTTGTTACATTAACAAGATTTTCTTTAGGAATGAAATAGTTTGAAACTATGGTCCTAACAGTACTGCATACACAATCCCAAGGAACCTACTATAATATAGTGTATTGAATAAATATAATACAGTTAGTAAATATGTATATAAAGTATATAAAGTATCCACACATATTTAAATAAAGCATTGATAGATTCTTTAAGTACTTTAAAGATAAAATATTTGGCGAATCGCTCCATAAAAGCTATTTTGCTCCAAAAATGTTGCCGACCTGTTGCAATATACAAAGTATGTATTGTTACTGGAATTTGATATTCATGCCAAAAATGTTTGCTATTTTTTTCATACATGCTTGCAGATATTTATGGCTTTAAGGTATCAGATATTCTAGGTTGTACAATATGTAACTTTTTCTTTGATGCCCACCCCCCGCACCCCTCCCAGCCAGCTAGTACCTTAGAGTATAAACTGAACATAAACTCTTTATCTGAAGCGAAATCATCTTGTAGAAAAATGTCCAGAATAACCTTGATAAAATTTTACCATGGTAAATGTGCCCAGTATTTTCCATGTAGTTCTTGTTGATGTGTAGCCTTTGTTTAATCATCAACCCTTCATATGATTTTCATTTTATTTTACCTGTAAATACTTTTAAGCGTGGTATCCCCAAAATATAACAAGAAAGCAAACAGCCTGGTTTCAGAAAATATGTATTATCAGTAATGAAATACAATCAATTACCTACATAGCAGAAGTTTAGTAACAACAAGAAAAGGTGAGCTGCTGTAGAAACAACATCTGCTGTCACTCTCTGAGAGAATAACAGGAGCGCATGCACTAACACACAAAGCCCAGTCGAGAGTAATGATTACTGAATGGCATGTCAGTCTTCCAGTTGCACTATGCATTTACCATAGTATAGCATGTATCGTCATGGTTTTTAATATGCGTTCCTATACCTCTCTGGGATTTACCATGCTTATTCTTTAGCATGCTGTCACCATGCTTTACTACATTGCTTTTACCATGGGTGAACAGAGTTATCATCATACTTTTCATGTTACTTGTTTGATGAACTTCAAAATAACCTGGGCCAGACTGTGGCTTGTGTGTGTCTTAATTTTGTAATGTTAAACTTTTCATTCACTCAATTCACTGGGGACATCCATTCACATTTAGCTTGTATCTTGCCAATACCCTCAGTAGATTATGTACCAGTTTTACCCTGAGGTGCTTCAGTATCAGACTCAAATTAAGCAGGTTTAGATGATGGGGGCTGTTCTCAGGGCAGTATCTGATAATTACACATACACATGTTAGCCCAGTGAATGAAGACACTGAAACAATCTGCAGATAGACCACATGGGCTAACTCCTATCTGACATGAATAGCAATCATTCATCACCCACAAGCAAGGAACAGAAATTCCTTAGGGATTCTTCAAGGACAATAAAATGTAATTAGAAGACAGAAATTGTTTAGTCATTAAACCTGCGTATGATATTCATAATCCTCATTTTGCTTTCTGGGAACAGAATTTGAAATGTGTATAATCTGTAGTCAGAGGTTACTGAATGATCTTCCATTTCAGTGTGGTTCTGTACTAACGAGCAATAGTAGCGCAAGGGCAGCTACAAGGAGTCTATTTGTTTTCAAAATTACAGGAGCGACCCTAATATAAAGTGTACTATTACTAGGGTTCTACGTTTTCAGTGTTTATTTTTGAGGAGTGCACAAAATATTATAATAAATCACTGTTTTAGAGCATTTATTCAGAGCTGACTTGGGTTCTTCATTGAATACATTGTGAAATAATCAGGTTTTATCACTTAATGAGTTAATAGCCAGAGACAATGGTCTTTGCTTCAGGTGGTCAGAAACAACAAATGAATTTAATAATAACGCATGAAACAGCAAAAGCTATGCCTTTGCTGTCAAACTTGATTAACAGGTTTTAATGATATTTCACGTCAACCTTGGTTTAAAAAAATTAGCTATGGCCAAAGATTTTGCATTACTTTTAGGATAGAGTCATTTAAAAAATAAAATAAAGCAACTATGCGAACATCATTGTTATATTATATTTAATATCAAAGAAACTACAAAATTATACTGCAAAAGTCTACTGTAAGCCATAATAGTTTAACAGTATTTCATACTAGATTTCAAAATGTCAAATGTTTCCATTTTTGTCAGTTTTTCATTAAGTATATGGAAAACTACAAAATGGTATGTAATTCAATATGTTAATGTAACATTATTCAACAGGTTCCATTCAACGTTATGAAGCAAAACGAGTTCATTCTATAAAATCTTTTACTGTTGTAGCAAATGGAAACATTTGACATTTTGAAATCTAACAGGAAATACTGTTAATCTATTACGGCTTACGGTAGACTGTTGCAATATAATTGCTGTGTCATTCCCATAGATATTTTTTACTTTAATTAGTTTATTTATAGTAAAATAAATAAAATTTATAATGGTACAAACTGCCAGCTTATAGTGTAAAAATATTTCTAAACTCAATCGGTTGTTTTGATACCTGTGTTGCATGTCCCCATTTACACAGTACAATCCTAGCAAAGGGCCATTGTAATTTAATATGCCATTACAAGTTATTCTTATCTCAAATTTACTGTCAATAATGGGAGCATCGACACAGATTTAATCAACTGTAAGCAGATGCATATCATAGTATTTATTCAATCAAGGGAAACATCAAAACCCCAATGACAAATACATCTTTCATAGCTCTTGAACCTCCCAGTAGATTTGTCAAAAACTGTATTTTCAAATGTTTTGGAGCGGGAAAACTGCACTGCTGCTTTCTCTTGTCTTTTAACTCTAAGTAAATGTCTAGGTTGAACTTGCCTTAATTGATGGAGGTGTCAGAAGACTAAAGGCTAGGTAGCAAATCTTCGCTGCAGTCCAAAGATCAAGTGGCACAGGGTTGAATAATGCAAAAGCTTTATGTAGCACTATCAGTGTATAATTTGGTGGTGCTAGAAACCTTCTGACTGCTATATATCTGACAAAGTTATTACCATTGAAGTCCTGCTGCTTGAAAACAAATAAGTCATTACAATGCTTAAGGTAAAGTTCCCACCAAAAAATAACCTTTCTCTGCAATAGGTGTCATTCAGCCTCCTGGTATCAAGACAGACCTTTTTTTTTTTTGTTAAGAAAATTATGTTTTGGAGAGACCTAGTGCTGTAGTGAAATTGCATTAGAATTTATATCATACTGGTTGGGCTGAAACCTGCCTGATTTTAGTACCACCCACCCCCCCCACCCCCCCCCCCCCCTGCCTGATTTATCCCCCCCCCCCCCCCCCCCCCCCCCGATTGCCGTACCCACTGTTACATGGCTACACTGTTACTGAAACCTTGCTTGAGCATGAAAGACTTTCAGAAGCTTGAAGATACAAGATCACAGTGCCACCCACAGAAATATCCAGGCCTGGGACAAGTTTTTAAATAAGGAATTGCAAGCTTGGTAAAGTGGATAATTTAAAATTAAAATAACGGCCAAGAAAAAGGAATCTCAATAAAGATGTAAAGTAAAAAATGTCCCATTACAGGTATTGCAATACTGTGTTTGCAAGAGATGTTAGTGTCCAGAAGAATAAAGGCATTCCAGCATTTAGAACTTGCAAAGAATTCTCATATTGGTCCTTATTTGCATGTGTACCCAAAACATGCATACAAACTTAGGGGGAAAAATGACTGACAGAGACAGGATCATACTGTTTCTTTCCATATGCTAATGAAATTAGGATTTGGCTTTGTAATACATAATCAAATAAGGAATTAGCTGATTGTTTCATTATCAGGTAAATCAAATGTATTTAGCAGTTCTCTGATGGTATATCCATTATGTACCATTAATTAAAGATACAATCACTTTGACTCAATTGATACCACTTACATATGTTAATACAGATTGTATCAGTAATGTCAGTGCTTTATAACTAATGACGGGTGTCAAGATATTTTCCATATGGGATCTAAATGGTACTGAAGCCATGGGAGTTATCCTTTATACATTTTCGAATTATGATGAACAGAAATCTTGTCTGCCTGCCAGTTATTCTGTGAATGAGGCTAGCTGAATAACTCACGATCCCCAGCAGGGGTTGAGTCTCTTTCTGTCAGAGTCCCAGTTCAGTGTTGCTGATATTGCTCTGCTGTTTGATGGAAACGAACTGGATAGATTTCAGATTGCTAGATCCTGGTGGCAAATGGAAACAAGACCTAAACTAAAGACATATGTCTTTTCACTAACTTTTAATCCCTAGTGTATTCAACTGGCTGAGCAGTTATATTGCATTATTACTGTAAAAAAAAAAAAAAAAACTGGCAAAGGTTTAGAGTTATACAGTACTGTGCAAGCTGTAGAGACCACACAACAAGAGACAGACAGGTCTCCTGTGAGGTGAAAGGCATGAAAGACTCAACCTAGATTCTGTAGGTTTAACCCTTTGCGTTCCATTTATTCAGCGCCTATCAGGCGAGTCAGGTCTAATTTATTTTCAAACAAGCTGTTTATTTTACACACACTGTTTAAAAGTAATTTTATTCACAGTAAAACAGGTTTGTAAGGCACTCAGTACTACATCTCCAGCCCTGCCCCACCCCTTGTTCGCTGTATTTATCACATATCTCATAGTAGGGCATACTGATAAATCATCAGGAGAAATTGTAATGTCGGACCTGGTCCAACATAGGGATCAGCCCTGATTATTAACCATTCAGTACATTCCTGAAAAAATAAGGCACATGACTGGGTATTAATATGAGGGAATGTGATGTCAATTAGTCAGAAGATTACTAGCTTACTAATGCATTAAGCATGAAAAACAAAGTAACAGCTGTCTGGAACTGATTCACTTGAGAACTGTGCCCATTAGTATATGCCATCGCTCAGATCTGCCCATAGAAACCTCTTTTTTTTTTTTTCAAAGTAGTCGCCAGTTGATTTTACCCAATTTTTCTCCCAATTTGAAAAATTCCAATAGTTTTTTTAGGTTCAGCTCACCTCTACCATCTCTGCGCTGACTCGGGAGCGGCGAAGACGAACACACGCTGTCATCCGAAACGTATGCCGTCATCTGATGCTTCTTTTCACCTGCAGGCCCACCATGCAGTCAACCCAGAGCTACAGCATCGGAGGACAGCGCAGTCTGGCCAAGCTAAGTCCCCCTGCCGGGCGGCGCTCGGCCAATTGTGTGCTGCTCCCTGGGAACTCCCATCCAGTGGAATAGCCTGGACTCGAACTGGTGACCTCCAGCCTACCTATAGGGCCTCTTTAAAGTGATTGTAGCTAACAAAATAATGCCCCAAATCTTACAGGTTTCAAATGTCTAGTTTTGAAAGAAACACATGTTATATTAAACTTGTATTTTTATTTTAAAACATCATGAACTTACTTGAAGCTGCTTTCTAGATTGGCTGACATGCTTTAAGCCAGTAACATGCTTTAACCCAGAAGACATAAAATAATACATTATATCATGTGTCTCTTTCAAAACTCCACATTTGAGACCAATGTATCTAAAGGAAGTGCTACACAGGTAAGATGTATGCAATTATTGTGTTAGTTACAATTGCTTTAAAGTGACTCTAGTTGACAACATAATTCCTAAAATCTTACGTGTGAACTGCCAGTTGTGATTTAAGTCTCAATTGTGTAGTTTTGAAAGAAACACATGTTGCAGTGAATATGCATTTTTTATTTTAAAATAAATATGTTTCAAAGCCAAGCTTTCAGATGTTGCACTTTCTTGGCCCTTTTACATGGAAAGCTTTGAAACTGAGAACCTATGTAACCTAATGTGGTAGCTAATGAACTTCCTAAGTCATTAAGCAAAGCCTGTCCACTGGTTTGGTAATGACGGGATAGGGTGGGAAGTGCAGGAAAAATAGACTACTTGAAAGTAAGGAGTGGCACCTCAGATTTAAACCTAAATACCAAAATGTTGACTTTTTAAAACGACTCATCAAAGTGAGTTGAGGAAGCATATTAAGGTTGCACTAGAGCCCGTAGTCTTGTGCACTAAAACTGATATGCTTCCCCACCTCACTTCATCACATTCTGCCTTGAGGGAAGCAGTTTTTGCTGGAATAGTTAGCAAGCAGGAACAACAACAGAGAATCATACAGAACATACTTAACCCTTTCAGGACCAGGATGCTCCCCCAGGACCAGGCGTTTTTCAGTGGGATGTTCCCCCAGGACCTGACGTTTTTCAATGAGATGCACCCCCAGGATCAGGCGTTTTTCAGTAAGATGCTCCACCAGGACCAGGTGTTTTTCCCCATTTTTATTAGCTCTGAACAAATTCCTGTGGTGTTTTGTTTCTGCGGGCTGCTGTAAACTGTCTCCGCCCTTTAGACACTAAATGCTCCTCTCAGTGGCGTCACACAAAAGAAAAATCTATCAGGAAGTGAATGTCAGACCCTCCACTATCCAATGATATGTGTTTCAGGCCTGTACTGCAAAGTACGGTGGCCCTGTAAGTCATCAAAACTAAATGCTTTTCTTATCGTGTTTGCACGTTTGTGGTGCTAGAAGCCCACTTCAACATGACATATTAACACTATACTGATCCTTAAAATGTTAACAGGATATTACCAGTAAGATATTTTAGGAAAATTGGGACAATATAAATTTTCCTTTTAAAATATATATCAGGTTTTGTTGCCTGTTTACTTTGTGCAGAAGGATACTACTTCAAACTATAAAAGGTTTGTTCCAAACTGGAACAAGCCCTATCACCAAATGTCTATTTAACAAGATAGAGCCTTCTCATTGGCAAAGTCTGAATTGTTGTTTTTGTACAAAGACATCGAGTGCACATCCATACAGAGGGTCCTCGTAAGCACACAGTACTTGGAAATATTTGTATACAATAAAGAGTTAAAAGAAATATAGGCAAATGCAATACAACATTTAGACTGGAGACTAGAAGTGAATGATAACAGTTTGGTGAAAATGCAAAATCATGTCCATTATCATGTTCAACACATTGAGTGTGACATGATTAGTGAATGCCTAACTGAAAAATGGAGAATGACACATTTAGGTTAAATATTTATAAACTCTGAGAAACAGGAATCTGTTCTGTGTTTTGTATTTGAAAATAAAAGATGCATATAGGGTAGTTCAACTAAAACAGGCTTAAAACTGGTTGACAATAAGCTGGGTGAATAATAGAGGCTGTTATTAGTTGCAGAGGTTAATTACTTGTGTAACTCCAATGTAGTTTCCTAAGCTTTTTGAATAAGAATTTCTAACGTTACTGTCATGCGTTTGACAATGGAACTTCAGATGCTTTGTGTGTTTCTCATGTCTAGGGGTTTACTGTCATTCATGTTCTGCTTTATTAGTCTCTAACCTCCTTCTGTCAAGACACAGCTTGACATGGGGGGGAATGATCCTGGAATGCCCCTGGAATGCCCCCGGTTCGCATCCGAGCATCTCTGCATTTTCTGTTTCTCCCTTTTAGAAAGGTTTGCTGCAAAGCATGAAAAAGGCAACACAGTAGCTGTAAAATAATAAAATTATTTGACATATGTTGTGACTAGAAATTTTTATATTTTCAGACGAAAGCGCAATATAAAAGATGATTATGAGGGAATAGTCTGTGTATGAGAGAATATCATCAGGACAAGAAATACATAGGCCAACGGCTGACAGACTAGTATTTAAAAAAAAACAAAAAAAAAAACAAAAAAAACAACTATATTGATGTTTAAAACAAAGCAAACAGAAAGAATGTAAAGAGGAAATGAAACATTAAATACTGTGTAGTTTACGAAAACTAAATAGCTAATTGAATATTGAAAAATAAATGAGAAAAAAGAGACAAAAAACCAAGCTGCACTAAGACACTATGACAGTGTGATTGTGCTCGTTCCACATGTGTCATGCTTAAACAGAACAGCACTGGTGCATTTTGACTGTACTTCTTAATTAAACTATGTTAAAATGTTGCCTGGGTGCGACAATTGCTTTGTTTCTATTCACCTAATTCGACTGAAGCTCCATATTTGAGGAACTCATTCTAAAATTCTCTATATATACTTTCTAGTTAGTTAATCCCTTGGTCACTATTATAAAAGCTTTCAGTTCTCAGCACTACAGGGGTGTTCAGGAGGAGGAACGAGAGTGGAGAGGAGATAAAATTAAAAATAAAATTAAAAATAAAAGATAAAAAAAAAGTAAGTGTTTAGTGTTCATGAGTGTTTTTGTTTAATCTTTTTATTTCGCTCGGTGAGCAAGTGTTTGTCTTGTTTAAATACTTATTTTGTTATCTTAAAATAAACACGGCGCAATCGTCTTTTTGCACCGTACCTGCAGTGTCTGTCTCTTCCTGCTTCTGGCCTGACGTCACCACACATGTAATCCTGTCATATGCTCATATAATGTTAAATGTGTATTTCGTTTTTAAGGGTGTTGTTTTCTATAGCATTTGTAAACGATACAACTTGCGCTCTTTTCCATGCTGCATTTCCCATTGAAGGAACGCACCTGAAACAGGTGCTTCTGGGAGTTTGAGTTCTAATAGGAAAAAAAACATTCAGAATATTTGGGTTTTTTTTTTTTTTTTGACAACGGCTATACCTGAGAGTATTAAAAAAAGAACATTCATCATGTTTGCCATTCATGTTCTTCCAGAAGACAGTTGCATTGGCTTGCCTTTGAGTAGTAATCACTGCCTTTCCTATGACTGATGTTTTTTTTTAATGTTGGCTAGGTTCCTTCATTCGACCTCTACAGCTTCACTGGAAGTCTAGCATTGAAGCATCTGCAAGAAGTGTTCGATACATTTTATCCAGTAATAGCTTCAAATAAATGACCATTAAAAAATCAAATTCACTTTACCATAATGTCTGATACCTATGAAATGATGGCAGTGTATAGAGGGTAAGGTTTAATGGAATTGTTTTATTAGCACCATGTACTTCAATAAACATTGGGTTATTTTTTCTGTATTTTGGGAGAGCTGTGTGAGGTGATGTGTAGAAGCAGGGAGAGAGTAGACATCTCCAGGGTATCTCAATCATTGTGAATGCCGAAGTCACAGTCTGTGAAACAGTAACTGAAGTCGTAACAGCTTTTTGTGGCCTGCATAATAACATTGCTTTGAATACAAAAAGAAAAGAAAATGCTTTAGTTTTAAACATGTTTTCATGACAGGAATAGTATTCATTGTAATAGCAAGAGGTCAATTTAGATGTTGTTTAAATTCATATTAGATGGTGTGACGGGTGCCCACCCCTTGTGTATATATTTTTTTATTTATGTATGTATTCATTTGTTGTTGTTGTTGTTGTTGTTGTTGTTGTTGTCATTGTTATTATTATATAGTATTTATGTGCGGACGGACAAAAGCCGTCCGATATGATTCTTTATTATTTGAGATGACGGCGAAAAGCTGTGTGTTTGTGTTTTATTTAATTTTTTAAAAACCTTGTGCAGAAGGTGACCATCTCCAAAGTTAATTCACTGATTAATTGTAGCTAAATTTAGAGATGGTCACCTGTATAAAAACCAGGAGCTTTCTGTGCTCAAGGGAGAGTCAAGAGGAGAAAAATAAAGATAAGAGCAAGTGTTACCAGCCAGCGAACAAGGTACTCTTTTGATAAAAAAAAAAAAAAAAAAGTTTATAAATTATAATTATTTGTGTTAATTAGTTTTGGCCAATGTGCCCATTTCTTTTGTGTTTTGTTTAAATCTTTATTTTTTGTAGAATTTAATAAATGTACTAATGTGGCAATTTCAGCCCTGTATATCTTTTTGTTGTTGTACTTCTTCCTGGTCTGTGATGCCACCACACACGCTACTCGAGCCTTCCTGATGGGTGAGTGCATATATGATTAGTTTTTTTGGGTCCAATAATCTTCCTGCCCCCACCCCTATTTCTCAATGTTCAAATACATTCCCTCACAGCTATTCCCCGCAACAGCTAAGGAGAACTGAAGGTTCGGTGTCTGTCCTCTGATCCCACGTCCAGACCAATTGTCTCTTCACACCCAGGAACTCGAGAGTGGACGGCAGTGAGCTCTACGCCACTGGAGGACAAACCATGCCCCAGCTGAGAAGGTGTCCACTTGAACTGGTGTTGAGGAGAAACTGTTCCTCAGTCTGCACACCACACAGTCATGCTTATACTATGTAAGCCACTCAGGGACCCTCCATATTTGAGACTAACAATATAAATATACCACCACCGAACAAGAACTGGGACAGGTTGACCGACAGACATAGAGACTGTGGGAACTATGAATCAAGAACCTTGCTGTTTCCATCCTTCTGTTAAATACATAAGGGTACTACAGTATGCTGGCAACAACTGCATACATAATGACTGGAACAAAACTGATTTATGAAAAAGCAAGGATTTAAAAGGATTAAAAACAAATACAGATAAGGATAATCATGGAATCATCTTTAGGTAAAGGCATTCTAATACAGAACACCACCCTTTGCATCATACATCTAAATGACACCTAAACCGAGATCATTCTATTAACACCTTTTATATTACATAAGCCATTCCACTGATGAAAAGACAGATTGATACATTGAATGAATAGACATGTACCTGTACTGTGCCACCATACAAGTGCTCCAGGGGACAGGTACCTCAGATAAATCTGATACATACTGATGATGATTCTAAAGAGCTCCTGATGGTCCTGCTAAGAGACTTCCTCATGCACAATTGCCTACAACTAATCATCTCTTGGTCATCTCTTGTGTTTCCTGATTCCAAAAAATCATGCAAGGCTATGAAGCTTGAACACTCAGGGGCAAAGGGCTGGTTGAGTTTTATATGGTGGCATCCATGGAAAACACTAAGTACAGTATTTAAAACTGATGATATGTTTATAGTTGTAAAACAGTACTATTTATCTATGAAAGCAATCATATATTATGTTTGTGTAACAGAGCATAGGTTCTGCACATGGGTGCATGGGTGTGTGTGTGGGTGTGAGTTTGGTGGCCGGTGGCCATCTTGGTGAAGGGACAGTCTGGTGGCAAGATGGCCACTGTTTGTACAGCCACATTGTTTTGATTATTTGATAGTTATTTAGTTGTTTGATTGGGTGAATGGGGAAGTGTGGAATGTGGCCAGGTGGTGACTGATTGATTGTTTATCAACTTCTGGCTGCATGATATACAATGAGAAAGGGATGTTTGTTTGGTGAGAGCGTGTAGGAGAGAAAGCATGAGAAAGTGAACAGAGAGCGAGAACAAGTGTTTAAAGCACATTGAAAGCCATAGCTTTGGTGTGTTGTGTTTATTTTGATGAGTTTTTGTGGGTAGGATTTTGTTCAAACCTTTAATTTGTTCCTGTGTTTGATTTGTTTTTGTGTTATTAAAAGTGTGCGATAGTGCTAACCTGCAGTTTCTGAGTCTGGGTCTATTATTTCAAGGGTGCAGTTCAGCCTTGGCCAGAACGCTACACCTCAGATTTTTTATTTCCTTACTAAGTACATACATTGTCTGTCTAGTCCTTGTATGATTGTGGTGAATCGTGAAACCATTTTTTTACAGTGTAGCCACTTCAGACACATTGAAGTTGGCTGTAATGTAATCCCTGTTTAGTCTCTTATAGCCAGTAACCCAGTGGGCCCTGTGACCTTGAACAATAGGTTACTCATGTATGAACTTGTGTGATGTGTTGTTCAGGTACATTTCTGTTAGCAATTATGTGAACCTACCATGAAACATTTTCTAAAGACAAGTGAATTTACTACAATGGGATCCTAAATGGTCAAAGACTGAAAAATACAGTAGAATCATTTATTACTCACATTTTTAGGCATTTTCTGTATTATAAAATAGGGTAAAACTTATTTTATGTTTATGACAGATGATCCATTATGGCACTACTATTAAGCTAGTGGTACATATCTAGGGTTCATTTACAATACAACGCAATCATCATGATTGAATACTGCATTCAAACGGGGAGCTTTGTGATGTCTTCCATTTCCACTGCCAGTAATACCTTTTATCTTTAGCAATTTGAGGTATTGCACTTTTACAAGTACAGTTATTGTGTTCTTTGTTCTATTCAATTTGTTTTATTTCTAGAATAATGTTTCTCTATTCAGTAAACTTCTGTAATAGGAAGCTCATTTGAAACACAATGACTATCCCTGAAAACATAAAAGGAAATCTTTTTTAAGTGTAAAAAATAACATCATTCTATCAGTGTGAAGCAGTTATTTGGTAAATTAAGATTTGTGATGACAGTACGAAGGTAATGTACTACACTAAACACCTGAAGACAAGCAAAGAATGGTCCAATAGACATTTATTCTTCTGCTCGGAGATGAGACGCGCTGCCTTGGCTGCCTTTTGGAAATCAATAAAACTTTGAAGTATGTAGGAGGATTCTTTGTTCAACAACATCTTGAGAAGCATCAGCCATTCTTGTTGAAAACCTCCACAGAACCTTTTGAGACTTGTAGAATTGGATAACTATGTAGGCACCAAACATTATAATGACAGTTTGTTTCATAATCCCTAGTTTTATATATTCATGACTGGCGGGGCTACTTTATTAGGACCTGTGGTAGAATAGGGTTGTGATCAGGGCTGGTTAACAGCAGGAATCGCAGACTCTGAGGTGGAAGACTGCAGTTCAAGTGCTTGCTGCACACTTTTATCAACTATCAAAACAAAAAAGTTCAACCAAATCTACAACAAAACAGCACTGAAGCAAAGCTACATTGGTGCAGGACAGGGAGCACAGCCTACTGCTCTCAGTCCTTCCAGTAAACTAAATGAGTCCCAGAACAAAGGAACTGGCTCCTCTTAAACCATGTGGCAAGGGCCGATTTACAACCAACCACACATGGATTTGTTTTGAAAGTAGCAATTGGCATCAGTGCAGCATGGGCTATATTTACAACACAAATAGATGTAGCACGCTATGATAGTAGCGCTATTGTTCCTGAAAATAATAATTGATATGTATGGGTTTACAGCAAACTACCAGTGGATGTCATTTGATGGTAATTAAGGAGGGGCTATGCTAATATTTTAGATATTGTGCATTAAAAGAACTGTGCCATTAATTAAAAAATTGTGTTTATTAAAAAAAAAAATAGAATATAAACAGATTCACCTATTTTGATATGATGCAGAAAAGTATGTTGTGATGTTAGTAATATGTATTGTTGACAGTTGTGGGGAAGCACTGATGTAGCTGTATCCTTTCTCTGGTTGTCTTTTATACATTTTTTAATATTGAAATATTGAGTTTCATTGGCTCTGAGCAATGAGCATTATCTAACACAATCTAGCAATGGGACTAAGGAGATAAGGAAGTGTATTTCTATCTCAGTAAGAGGACAATTCTTCAATGTGTCACTTGAATTTAACACATTTTGATCCATGTAACCAGGTTAATTATACCAAAGTGGCACTGGCCTACCCCCCTAGGCATTTCCAAAAATAGCAAAGTATAATACAATGATGGCATGATGACATCAGACTTAGAAAAGTATAATACATTGATGGTGTGATGAAATCAGAGTTAGAAAAGTATAATACAGTGATGTCGTGATGACATCAAAATTCCAGATAAAGAACGTCTCATTCTGGGTGCCAAAGGTCCTTGTAAACACAGCCATGGTTGGGTTGACTTAATCCAAAATGATGTTTCAGTAAACTACTGCATTTGTTCCTCCTAGAGTTTTTCATCTTTATTGGTTAAGAGCAAAGCTAGGATTTTGACACAGCAATGTTTAATACATTTCACAGGCGAGGTGCACCAAAAAAACAAGAATTCACAGAAAGGTCACCAAATAATGTAGTTTTAGCTACACCAACATACACAAGAGCTTTCAAATAGCATACTAAAACCAATAATATAAATACTATTGCTTTTGACTGCTGACAAGTTTAAATGTTACTTTACAGTACAAAACTTACAGTACATACTTCAGACTCATCATTTCTGGTCCAGGCTCTCCGACCCTGTGCAAAAAGTCGGAAGTCGGAAAGGCATACGGCCTTAACAGATCGTCAAACCTTTCAGCTGCCATTCTAAAATACCTAAAATATCACTGTCACATATACCTGCATCTCTCTAAATAATGTTTCAAATTCTCCCTTTCGGGTTCACTGTTGGTTGAGAGGACGTATGTACCAACGGCATCTCTTTTGATTTTTTAAAAACCTTTTGTATAAGAGGTACAAGCTCAGCACACCTTCTTAAATGAAAATGTATCACATTTTGTGAATGCAGTCTGTATTTAAAGTATGAACAACAGCTGCAACCACTGTCAAAAGGTCTGCGACATGAACAGCAAATTGTGAAGCTGCACGGCTTTTAGCTTTCTGCTCCTGATGTGTCACATTCATTGGCAACAGAAGTATGAACCAGGCTTTAGAGTTTTACAGCATGTTGTAAAGAATGCCTTTGTAAGCTGGTAAACTTCTGTTCTCTGATGCATTTGTTCTTCTGTCTTTACAGAAAACAGCTCACTCACAATGTGTTTGTATTTTAGCTGCCCCCCATGTACATGCTTGCTCAGCTACCTCATTCGTAAAGGCTGTGAGATACACAACCAAACAATTTACAGATAATGGCAGATTAGTATTGTCAGTGCATGGCATACTGCATGTTTTAAAGGAAATAAAGAAAGCTCCTAATGAAATGTGTTTTTACATCCATTTCCAAGAGTTCACTGACTTTATTCAAATTCACGATTTTCACAATTTTATGTGACCTCCATGACAAAAGTCTTACTTAAGAGTACCCCCGTTTTTGCCCCTATTTAAATATCCCCAAAAGGGGTCAATGTGGCTCAGTGAGCAAACCAACTCCTTGTGATTTTCATCTCTGGCTATATTTCATGAAACCAATATAATTAATGACAAGATATAACATATCAATAGCTAAAATAATTGGATGTTTCAAGGTTATTTTTATTCAGTATATTAAATTCATCATCTCATGCATTCATTCATTTCTATTTATTCATGCTGTCTTTTTTAATTCATGCTGTCTCTTTTAAATTCATGCTGTCTTTTTAAATTCAACACAAAGTTTGAACATTATTTTCCCCTTTATATAAGGGATTCATCTGCCAAATACAGTTTATCCTAGCAATTCTAAGCATGTCCTTATCTAATATAATTGGCCATGGCCATCAATGTCTTGTTTGTGCACAACCAGGTCCATTAAAACTGGCTTTTGCAGCATCAGGTTCAACTGACCTACAAACTGCAGCACCAGGTATTTCTACCCCTGCCTCAATATTTATCCATCAGTCTCCAGTCCTTGTAGATTAAAGTACCTCATGACCGTCAGTTTTTATCGGTGCCAAATCTAATGATTTATAGAACTGAAAAATTATTCCCATACCAAAGCTAACCCCTTCCCCTGCTATAACTCTCCTCAAATGGTAAATCCTTGAATGACTTCAAGAGCTAGTATTTCATCTATTTATGTTTAGCTTCAGTGTGGTACTGTGATGTTTGAAATTAGTTGGCTAGCACCTATAAATTCAGCTCCAAAGGCAAGTGTTGCTAGAAAAGCTCTCTGAGACAGAGCTGCTGGCAAAGTGGATGCAGGTGGAGTGTAATAGTATCAGCGCTCCAGGCAGGTGTTTTACCTTTGTGGATGAAACTTCATAAAGTTTTTTACTTTAAATGGGTTTCAATAGAGTAGTTTTTATTCAAGCAGAAATCTTCATAGTATTACAACACGTTGATCATAACACGCTGGGTAAACTCCACGGTACAGAGAATTACAAAGGGGTCCCCTTTTCATTTGATATTTACAGTATAGTCACCAGCACACAGCCTATGCCAGGTTCTTCCAATGGTTACATGCTTATTAACATAGGGGCACATATAGTAAAGGCAACTCAAACAGCTCCAGCCCCGAGCAAGTGACACATAGGAATTCATTTCAACTGTGAGTGGAATTTTACCCAATATACACACCAATTTCACTTACATTCCACTGGCAATATTTTGAATAGAAATGATGCATTATTGTTCTGCTGGTAAAAACGACCTTGTTACCATATACAGTAATAACTTGATTATCCGGACAGCTCTGTTATCTAAACAGCCCATAGATAACCTGTCTTGCATGCTGTGCTGTTCTGCCATGTTGTCATAGAAAATGCTCTAACCAGCCCTCAGTTAATAACTGCTTTTTTTTTTTTTTTTTACCTCACAGGATGCTTAAATGTAATTATGTTGTAAAATGTTTCCATTAGTATTCCCTCATAGCACAAAATAGATTTGTAAATGTGCTATACCAATAGGCTACCAATACATCTAATTCAATGCAAATTCATTCCTTTTATCTTGGTACTATGAAGCCTATTAACATGTGCACAAAGGGTTTAGCTTGCTGCTGACATTTCAGTGGTTTTATCACTGACAGACTGATAGCTATTCTGTTATATATTGAAAGGTAAGGGGTTGTGTTCTAACATTTTGGGAGGTTTCTTGATTGGGAAAGTCATATAAACTGTTTTGTTTTACAGAACCATTTCAAGATTGTATTGCACCGAGTTTGTTGTCAGCTTTATTTATGTCATTCAACTAATTTATTTAGCTTAACCATCAACCTCTGCCTCACCAAAACACTTACCTGTACAACTGAATAATTGCTTTACAATTTGTTCTGGTCTTTTCCCTTTTTCAAATGCCCTTTTTATATAATGACATATTAAATTATAAACTTCAGTCATAGGGACATTTATAACATGATCATACAGTGCATCTGGATCAGCAGAGCTGATTGAAATAATTGCTACAAAATCACTAGGAATCAAATATGTTAAAAGGTTAACACATGTTTTTTTTTTATAGGTTTCTCAATTTATAAAAGGTCATTATTTCAATTATGTTTCCTCCTGGGCTTGATATTGAGAACAAAGAAAAATGATACCACTTTGACTTTGCTACATGGTTCAGTCTGAATATGAAAACCGTCATTGGCTTCCCAGCTGAATTATAACACATACATAGCCAAGCAAGGACAGATGGGGTAGTTTACAGCTAGCTTAAGGAAGACCACAAAGGACCTGGGTTTATAGGATGGAGAAAAGTTATTTCAGTTTTAATGGAACTAGAATATATTATATATATATATATATATATATATATATATATATATATATATATATATATATATATATATATATATATATATATATATATATTTCCATTGCCATTGCCACATTCATATTTTGCTATTTGTATCTAATCCTATATTTTCCCTTTTTAATGTCTTTATTATGTTTTAATATTTATCACTTCTCATAATGCTAAACAACATATAGAACAATGACATAGTTTAACCCTTTGTCAGTAACATATTTGGGCACTTACAGAAGGCAAAAAGGGGTCAAATGCACTCCACATACATAAATGCAGTCTTGGCAACAGCACTTTTGTAAAACTATTCAATGACTAGATGGACAAGAAGTATGAACCAACATAAACTCTGCAGAAAGCCTGATCACCAGGAAACAGACATCCCAAAATATTTGTTGACCTAAAATCTGATTGACAGACCGTTTTCATTCATCTCTGCAAGCTTAATGTCCCATTCATGGATAACTGGCACATACCCACTGCTCTTATTGTTTGTTTTTAGAACGGGGTACTCCCTGTCCCTGTGCATATTTTGTATTTACTTTGTATTATGATTTATTGATTGTTTAGTTTTGTTATTTTTAAGCGTATTCTGGCAGAGGCGAGGTCGGCAGCTCATTCTCTGCCAGTAGTAACTGGAAAACCCGTGCAGAATATGGCGAGGGATTATCAGATAATTGATAGCTAGTTAATCCCTCAGTCACTAATATAAAAGCTTGCAGTTCTCCCTGCTCTCGGTGGATTGTTCAGAGGAGAGAACGGAGCGAGTGAGAGTGAGGAGTTTACTTTGTCTGTGTGTCTCTCTGACCTGATGTCACCACTCAGCCATCCCTGTCACAAGACCGTTCACACTTTATCAATTGGTTATGGGACGCTCACTACAAAATAGCATATAAAAAATCAAAAAACATGTGAACACACTGAACAAGACTTCCTTGTCATTGCATTTATTATGTTTATTTTATTTTAAATTCATGGTAGGCTTTAATGCTGTATCAAACTGTAGTCTATTAACTAAATCTACCCAAGAGGTCATTCTATATCAAATTAGTTAGTTTCTGAGTGAAAAAAGTCATCCCCAAGTCCTACATGTAAAGACAAGTACAGTGCGGTAAAATCACTGCAACACGGTATCTGTATTGCACACGCGTGCTCCTTACCTCTCCGCACTTCTTGTTCAAGTGTGTTTGCTTTCCCTGTGGGCTTTCCCTGATCCATGGTTCAAATTGTGACAAGATATTAGGAGGATGAGGCACTGAGCATTCTTTTAAAGGGTTAATCATTGAAAGGTTCTCCTGTATTTCAGTTCTTCACTACGTGTATATACAGTACATGCAGACCATAGAAACACTGGGAATTAGTGAATGTCAGCTTTAGGTAACATCCTCAATAAATATCCAGTTTATGCAGTTTGGTTGTTGGTATTTGTACTCATGTGCAGAACAAATGGAGTTGAATGTGTTGTTCTATAGAGTAGTTGCGTACTCTAGTGTAGAATTTGTACAATTTTGTTGTAGGGAAAAACAAATCTTTGAATAATAACACATTGAATAATTTTTAAGATTACCAGTTTTGTAATTTGCTTTTCCATTTAGAAAAGTCTGGTGCAAATGCAGGACTGGAGAGCTTAACCCTTTAAGTAAGTCTAAGTCAATCCTGACATAAACACAGCTTGCCATTCTGTCACAAGCCTCTCCAACAGAGACTACTAATTGTGTCAAATTATGTGGTAGTTTTGTAAAGCTAAGGTTGAACCAATGGCAAACAAATCCTATATTTTGACAGATGCTAAAGTAGTTTGCAAGATTGCACAGAATAACATTAAAGGTTTTATTTCCCAATACTTCTCAAAGTACTACAGGTGAACTGTCACAATCAGTTGCTGAAATGAACAATAAGTAGAAGCTGCAGAAGACAGCAACTAGGACAGAGCTATGTATAGCTTTTGAAAATGCTCCTGAAGTGCAACTCCACAGATGGAAGGCAGTACATAACCTGGTTTAAATGAATACAATTCAGAAGCTGTTGAAGGGACAGCTTTGAAGTATGTGTCTGGAGCAACAGAGGGAATGAAAACTATTTAACCAGAGCAGTGGTTTTCAATCATTGTCCTCAGCAGCTTCAACTATATCTGATTCAATTGTTTTACAGTACTGTGGCAAAGTGCCCGCCCCTGTGTGTATTATATGTTGTGTGTTAATGTTGGTGTATAGTCATTGGTACACGGGATATAAACGGGTCTGTGTAACACAAGTGTTTAAAATGTATATTTGTATTTAGGCACGAGGATTGCACAGCACTTCACGTGCAAGTAAAATGTAATAATATGTGAGCACGGGGAATTGCACCTTATTAATTCACGTGCAGTTGTACCGCAACTCCAATTGAATGATTGATTGCTAATCGAGTCTCGGTACAGCTGCATAAAAGCTGCATGTTTTCACTCACTCTGGGTTGTGTGTTCGCTGAGTGGAGAACGGGATTGGAGACGAAGATAATTGTGGTAATTGTAAGAAAAATAGAAGCTCACCGTGTTTGTCTGTGTAGTCTGTTTTATTTGTCTATTTATTTTGGCGAAAGTGCGATGTCCTGTGTTTTTGTTTGTTGCAACCTTTTTATTTCCTGACTGTCTGTTCACTTATTAAATGCTGAGCGAGACCATTCGCTCAGCTCCACCAAACTCCACCTCTCTTGTTGTTTATTTCTTGGCTCTGGTCTGACGCCACCCACTCCGGCTGTCTTTGTGACAAGTACACATAAGACAGCACTACAGACAGCCTGTAAAACGTTATTAAACAGCATGGCTGCCCAACCGATTGCTCTTGAGCCATATAAGAACATAAGTAAGTTTACAAACGAGAGGAGGCCATTTGGCTCATCTTGCTTGTTTGGTTGTTAGTAGCTTATTGATCCCAAAATCTCTTCAAGCAGCTTCTTGAAGGATCTCAGAGTGTCAGCTTCAACAACATATATAAAAGTTCAATTTTTTGAGCTCTACAATATGGCTTTTTTGATTTGCAGGTGAAGGCTGGACATTTTGTAGTTTTTGGTAGAAAATTAAATGTGCAAACTGCAAAAAAATTGTTTAAACAAATTTTTTTTTTTTTTTTTGGTTTTGTTTCTTATGGCTCTTTATTCAATAAGTGAGATGACTGCATGGTTAAGCATTAGAATATTCAATGGATCGGTGTGGACCAGGATCTCGTTTTGATCCTATCAGGTCAATCAAGGCCAGGTGATGGGACCCATTGACCCTTGAAAAGGAGATGTAACTGCGAGAGAGATGGAGAAAGACATTTCACCACAGAAGGATGGAGGTAAGTCCAAGCTTTTAAATGATTGTGGTAAACCAATGAAAGAAAAAGAGGGGCATTAAAATATTCTCTGGTCATCGATATGAATATCTCAGCCAAAAACATTGGGTGTTAGTTTATATCCATTACTGAAATTAATACAGAAAAGAAAAAAGAGAACTGGTTGAAACAAGTACCTGGAGCATTCTGAGTGTTTCATTTCAGTACTGAATAAAACCAATTTACTTGAACATTCTGGTAAACCAGTTGGGACTACTACCATTTACAATTGGATAGCTCTCAATGCACTTTCTTTGTAGTTAGTGTATAGCACTGCAGCCAGCAATGGAGTAGCTGAAAGGCTGTATTGCCTGTCAACTCTTCTGTATAACAAACGTATACAGGCCGGGTGCCACATGGGTTATATGGTAATGTCTTCCTTTGCAAAGCAGAATGAGTTCCAAAACTGGTTATTATCTATTCTATTTGTGAAAGAGGGAGAGAGAGAAACCAAAGACTGCATGCATTTGATGAGGTGATTCATTTTGGTTAAAGCTTTTGCTTTAAAGTCTGCAGAATTGGCTGTCCCCAAGCAACTGACAAACATAAATAAAGGCATTCAGTCATTTTTAAAACACATTTTTGAAACCTGGCTGCCTCCAGCTGCAACATGACAAGACTGCATTTAAGGTTAAAATATAGACAGTCACTATCACCACGCTTGTTGACACCTGACAGCACATTAAATAAGGAAAAGGTATTTAAGATGGAAATTTTGGCATCAAGTGACAAACACATTTTCTTCCATGTGTATTGTATGCTAAACAATATTATCTTTCAAACTGAAGACTTCAATTAAAAAAAATTGTTGAAAATAGGGGGAAAAAAAATCCATAAAACAAGCAGCATAAAACAAGTGGGCTTAAAATACACATGAGAAAAAAGAATGTGGAAATAGACAAGTTCATTTCTGAAAATATATCCCGTGGTAGTCATTCTGTTAAAGATGAAACAACTTCCAATGTAAAAATCATTTATTTTTGTCTCTCACTCATTTTTATGGTTAGACACAGACACCTGCGATTTCATACCTTCTTTGTAAGCTATAGCCAACTTCACTAGACCCAACTGATACTGAGGTATTTGATTAGGTCTTGCAATGTTTCAATGTCATAGCATTTCTGTGCTTTAGCAGATAATAACAGTACTAACATAAATTTACTGTCACTGCCTGACTTGATAGCACACAGTTACAGATTTTTACCAACAGATTCCTGCATTTTAAAAATTATTCTTATTGATTTTTACAAGATTTTTTTTCAGAATTTTACCTTGCTTAATCTTGGACATGCAAAACACAACAGCACAGCTCTGGGCAGCTTACAGGCAAGCCTGCAGGTGCCTGGCAAGTCTACTGGGGTCACTGGTACATGGTGAGCTGAGGACACCGTGGATGACCTAAGCCCTCCCCTCTGGGTGGTGCTTGGCCAATTGTGCGCCACCCCCTGGGAACTACTGTCCACGGTTGGCAGTGGAATAGCCAGGACTCAAACTGGTGACCTCCAAGCTATAGGGTGCATCCTGCATTCCACATGGAACACCTTTACCAGATGTGCCACTAGGAGCCCCCTTCTTTCCATTTTAACAATGTACACTTTCAAAGCTACCACGTTGTTGAGAATTATAAATACTGATTTTTCCCAAACACCACTGTCCTGATTTTTTTCCCACAGATTTTATCCTAATATTCAATAAATTCGAGGGGAAAGAAAAACAAAAAACAAAAGAAAGATATATATATATATATATATATATATATATATATATATATATATATATATATTATATATATATATATATATATATATATAATATATATTTCACATCTTCATTCGTCAGTAAGCATGGAATACGAATCTTTGAAGTAAGCAATGTGAATTTGAAATGGATTGGTTTTATTGATGTATATATTTTTCACATGCTTTTGAACTGACCAGACAAGAACCAGGAGTGTGTGTCTTTCATATGTAAACATCAATAGAATTTCTGCTGCTGCCATGTTGAAGAAATATATGATGACTGACTTTTAAATAAATTAAAAAGCTCTTCTACTATTGCTATTTATGATGTTTTCTTTCCCAGCCATTGATATATAGCCACAAATGGAGAAACTTCACTTGTATGGCTACTGATGAAGTTACTTGTGCATACTGTAGATTTTAGAACATTGTTCCTACAGCGTTCTTATATTAAAGGGTCACTTCACGGTGAACATGTAATAGTCAAAGGTGAAGTTGTTTTGATTGTGAAGTTCCTGCTAATGATGTGTTTTCTGCAGTGTCTGCCCATTCGTGTGATTCAGAGTGTCTGCGTTCAGAAAGTAGATGGATAAAGCCCAATTTGAGACCCCAGGAGATAGAATGGTTCTGTTGTATTATGTTTTTGAACTTGCACAGTAAGGGGAATTGTGCTAGGAAATAATCTGTGTGGAAACAGGACCTTAGTCAACTAACCCTTATAAAAGATATAGTGAAAGTATTGTGATACAGTGAATACAGTGAAAGCATGATAAATCACAGCACCATAGCGCAGTGCCAGATAGCATGACAATTCACACCAAAGAGGTGGCTAGAGGTGGCACTGGGTGCGACGCATAGAGATATAAAATGTCAACTTGACGTATCCTAACCAGCAGCCAACCAGGTAAAAGTAGGAGGCTCCTTTCCCCAAGAGAAGCCATGCTTATTCTTTTACTTCAATATATCAGAAACCACACTGACTGATGTGTTTTCGTTTTCATTTGTTAGAGCAGCGCTGGAGCTATCATTTGTTTTCTTTGTTATCCATACCAGGAATAGATATGAATTAAGCAAGCAGGTGCGTATAGTTATAGTCATAGGCAAATGTACTAAAAACCAGGTGTAGTCAATAAGTTACATTTGAAATTTAACAGTTAATATTATACAAACCAAGAACGATTGAAAAATGGTTTGCTTTTTAACTACAGGCTATAATTTGTATGTGATCTCTTTATCAATAAATAAATAAATAAATAAATTCAAGCCCAGGTCCCACATGACCAGGCAGAGCAAGACCAGGGAGTTCAATAATTTTATTTTTATTTCTGGGAACACAAAACTGCCTTAGAGGTGTGTGTCCCTTTATTTGCCAGACTGACCTAGGCTTTTGATGACTAATTACAAGATGTTCTAGATTTTGTTTTCCATGCCTACATCTTTGATATCGTAGGGTACTCACATGTAACAAATCTTTATTAATAAATAAAAAAAAAAACAATCACTTTGAATGAAAGTAAGTTTGGGAACAAAGCTGGTAACTTTATTTCAGAAATTACCGGTTTATTTAGGCTGTAGTTTATGTATCTTGTAGCAGTGCAGTACATTTACAGTCAATAACTCGAACGTTAGTATCCATCAGACATGATGCTTTTTTCTGTGATGTAGAGTCTTCACTGCATTTACTTGTGCCATTTTCTTGCTTTCTGCTTCTCTTCAATTTATTTGTTGCTTAGGTTCCAGTGCTGCTTCTCTTCCTTCACTGTCCAAAATGGCCATGGTCCAATTCCAGTGTGTTCACCTCGAGTTCTCCCTCTCTGTTATTTTGCTTTCAGCTATATAGGGGAACTAATCAAGGGATACTGATGACTTGCACCTGACTAAAATTAAGGTTCCAATCACTTGTGACCATAAATAAAACACACAGTGTGAAAAATACAGTAAAATAGTGCAACTGAAATAGTCTACAATAAAACCACCAGTGAATAAAACAATACGCATCTTGGTCATTTGTGACAGTAGCTCATGTATAATATTGTAATGGTCCAAGTAGCACTGTGGAACTACCATGACCTTTACCCCAGTTGACAATGTGCTACTGGGACTCAGCTGGCATGATGCAGCCTGCAAGTTTGGAACAAGGAGGGGTTACAACAATGTTTGCCCATGTTGTATATAAGGATCGCGGTGGATGCCTTGTGCTGTAGTTGCTGTTAATGTTGCTGAGTGCTGTTTTACCTGCCAGTTCCTTTTTCCTGGATTCCTGTGTCGTCTTTTATGAGAAACCACAAAGCTTGCTACAATATTTGAGTCAAAATCTATATCCCTAAAGTAACAGGATGCCAAAGTTTTGTAAGTTCTGAAAATGTATCCAAATAATCACAGCTAATTCTTTCCAAATGCTGCCTTCCCCCACAGTACGAAGCCTTGGTGTGCTTCTTGACAGCAACCTCTCCTTTGGTACCCACATCTCCTCCGTTGTCAAATCTTCCTTCTACTTTCTTCGAAACATCTCCAAAGTCCTTTCCTACCTTTCCCTTCCGGATACTTTGTCATGCATTTGTCTCCTCTCGACTCGACTACTGCAACTCTCTATATGATGGTCTCCCGGCCGCTGTCAGGAACCTTAACAAGTGTAAAAAACGTGATCACATCACCCCCCATCTTGCCCAGCTGCATTGGCTACCTGTAAAGTTCAGGATTATTTTCAAAACTCTCCTGCTCACCTACAATGCCCTTCATCACACAGGTCTCGAGTACCTCCTCAACCTGCTGACCCACTATGTCACTGCCCACAGGCTGAGGTCCTCAGACTCTGGTCTGCTTGTTATCCCGAAGGAAAAGTGCAAAACACTTGGAGAACGCTTGTTTAGCTTCATGGCTCCGACTCTTTGGAACTGTCTCCCAACTTTGGTGTGTGATGCTCCCACTGATGCTCACTTTAAATCAACTCTCAAGACCCACCTGTTTTCTCTTGCTTTCCATGTTCTTTAAGCTTGATATCTGCCATTAGCTGCTGTGTTGCCACTATTATTTCATATATTATGCTACTGTCATTTATTATGCACTTTCCACTGCATTTAATGTATTATGCATTGTTTTTTACTGTATATCATGCATTATGCATTTCTCTATATTTAAAGCATTATGGATTTTCTTGTTACTGCATCTTGTAAAGTGCTTTGTGATGGTGGTCCACTAAGAAAGGTGCTATATAAAATAAAGATTGATTGATTGATTGATTCTCAAATGTATTCCAAAGTGCTTATATTCAGCTACAAGAAATAATGTGAGTGTTCATTTGGTCTGTGGTTTAGTAACTTTGAGTGCAGAAAGATCTCCTAATACTGAAAGCATTTACCTTTAATTTGTAGGATATTTCTACTCTTAGGCACTTTTAATACAGCCTGTTAGATTGATTTTACTGCAGTAACAATAACTGAACAATTGTTTGATGTTAGAGCAGGACTCCAAACCATGTGCAGCCCAAGAGATACTTTAATAGCTTTAAAAGACACTGTCTGTTTTTTTTTGTTTGTTTGTTTTTTAAATAGCAGTCATCCCAATTGTATTTGGCATTGCCCATAATCAAATATGCATATTAGGCTAATCATGTGACATGTGATCCCTGCACAACTATAAGGCAGTAATAAACCTGGACTGGAATGGATTCTCTTATCTAATCCCTGACTTGTCATTTGTGATAAAAGCTTCCATTTCTCAACTCCAAACAGCATGAAACAGTAACTGTGGCAACATGAAAATGAGTTTGTTACAGGCTATGATACGGACAATATCTTCAACAGATGACAAACCCAGCTGTACTTTTCTTGTATGAATGTTGCTCTTGCCATGGCAGCCAATGCTAGAATGTTTACAAGCTATTTTGTTAGTGTTTACTGGAAATGTTGGAACCTTGTTTGTCTCACTCTCTGAAATGCATGAAGACCCTTCTCGTGACAAATGTGCAATGACTGATAGCATATAGGTTTTTGCATGCTGTCAAAAGTTGGCAGTGTATATTTTCATTAATAAGAAATTCCCTGTACTGAAAAACTGAAATTACATGTTGATGGTGTTACCATTACCATTGCAATTTTTGCATAAATTTAGCTTAGAGACTAACGACTTTTTTTTTTTTCTAAAAAGTCTTGTTAATATAAACCTGTGCTAGTTTCCTTGTAATGTATTGTTAACCATTGCATATTTCTGATTAACACTCGAACTTCTAGAGCTGGATGAAAATGATCCATTCAAGAGTATTTTGTTATTTACACGCTTTTTCTTTTTTCCCTTTTTTTCTTTTTGTTTTCAATTTGCAGAATATGGTCAGACTTAAATTAGAGAATGAATTCCCAAATTGAGTCTGACCACATGTATAAACCAGGAGCTGAGAGCAGTTCCTTTGTTCAATGCATGGTCTGAGAGGTTGCATGTCTCATAAGGGTCAGGTTCCTTGTAATGTACTGGCATCTCAAATCAGTAAGGGGTTATCCCTATTTGTTGTTGTCCTGTGTAGCTAGATTAGCTTTGTATTGTATAGGAACTAGTTAGTGTTCCAGAAGCAGAAATGTTAGTCGAACAGACATTTAGTTTTATTATAATTATGGCTTTTTGTGTTTTGTTTTGGCTATGTTTGAAAGTCTGAACCCTTTCTATGTTATACGGCTTCTATTGCTGGTATACTAGCTTATCCTATCTCTGTCTTTCTCTCACTGTCTCAGTAGACTCACACACCCCCTTCACAGCCTCATTTAAAGTTAGTTTAGATTTCTTCCATTTCATCCATTCTCCCTGCTAGCCTGGGCACTGACTTGACACAACTCTTCCTTTCCTCCTGCTTTTTCTCTTCAGTAACTACCAATGTCCTCCTTTCAGCTGGAGCTGCTTTGTGCCTACTGACCAAGGCCTCCTCTTCCCTGTTGTACTTACCCAATGATATAACTGAAGGGCAACCTTTACATCTTCACCCTGTCCTTTGCTGCCCACTTTCTCAGTTTTCACTACAGGTGCTACCTCTCTTGCATATTACTCTCACGATCCCATTAGTATAATTTGCATCCGAATCTTAGCACACTTGAATTTCACAGTTAGAGCTGGGACTGGCAGCTGCAGTTTTCCATTACCGTAGAGTGCTACCCTGCTTGTACATGGTAGAATTCCAAGTCTTTTCTTAATGTATGAACTAATCAAGACCTCCAGTCTCTCTGCTGTTGGCAACGAAACCTCATACACAGTAAGCGGCCAGGGCCACCTTGGAAGAAGACCAAACTGAAAGCACCAGAGTTTGTGTTTGTTCAGTAGGGCAGTACTTTCAATCCTCTTTAGCCCTTGCACTGCCTGCTGTCTCATCTTTCTCACTTGGACATTATCCTTTAAATTTTCATCATACCACCACCTAAGACTCTCTACAGGCTTTTCTGACACTGTTGGAATGGCCTTGTCATCAATAGAGAACACCTTATGTCTTTGATGAAGAAGATGCTGCTCGACCTGACAGGCTTGAACTGCTTATGTGGTACTGAACCATATGCAGTTAAATCCAGGTATATCTCCATTTTCACCATTCGCCATTCGTTATCAGCCATTGAGCCAAAATGCTGAAGACTATCTTACCCTCAACATTTAATAGGAAAATTGGACGGAATTGGCTGAAGCTGGTAGATTATTTTTTTTACACACCCCCCCCCCCCCCCTCCCTCCCTCTGTGCCATGCCCTTGAGACTACTTACTTTACCCAAGTTACCTTCATCAACCTCCACCACATTTTTAGAACCACAGACACATTCTTCTTGTAAATTTGGTATGGTACCCCATTGGGCCCAAGCGATGATGAAGCCTTGCTTTCTTCATGTCTTGCTCCTCCTCTTTCCACTTAGGAGCAGTGTCCCCCATTTGGAACTCTGGTGGATTAATAGATGGAATATCACAGGGAATCGACATAGGCTGTCTTGTCTGCTGCTTCCTCAGTTGTCTCCTTTTCTCTAACCAGGTGTTCAATCTCCAGCTGCCATCTAAACTTTCTTGGAATCATGGTTATTTGTTGCTCTATCTTCTACAAACCTCTTACACCCACACATGTAGACATTATCTCCAAATATATCCAGGTTCCTTTCTACTTTTCCACGTCACTTCTTCAACAAAAAGTAGAGGTCTGTGTCAACCATGTGCCAAACCATTTTTCTCAGAGGCTCCTGGCCACTTAATCATTGGTTTGCACCTGTTAAGGTTTCTTTGTCTCCTAGGCTGGTTCATCTGACTAGGGTCACCAGGATCCTTGGTTTCATCACAAGCTGTACTCCTATTGGAATTACTCTTGTCTATAACTGGGGAGCCGTTTTCACCTTGGTCCAGCTACAGGTAGAAACCTGGAGTGCCACTTCTTGTCCCAGAGCTTTCACTGCAGATCTTGAGCTGCACAGTTGGGTTGTCCTTTGTAAAGCAGTATTCGTTCTCATGCCCATTTCCTTTCCTAAGCCATTAACAATGTTGTCCAAACTTGAGTCATCTTCTGACGATGGGTATTTTCCTTCTTACAGTAGTAGAAGCCTTAAGCTGGTGTTTTATCTTAGGACCTCTTGACAGCTTTATCAACTGCTACATATATATATATATATATATATATATATATATATATATATATATATATATATATATATATATATATATATGTACTTGTAGCAGGGGAGATCTGTACTGACTCTGCTGGCGTGTTCACAGTACTGCAGGAAGAGGGCGGCAGTCTTCCAACAACCACCTGAGAGTCATGGCAGTGACACGGGGAGGTGGGAAATTGGGTGTGTGGACTTTCCCCCTCTCTGAATGGCTGAGAGGCGGGTCTTGGGAAATTGCTAGCCCTATAAAAAAATGCTCTGCTGTCTCCTCTGGTCTGCCTTTTAGACGCGCTGTGTGTGGAAGCGCTGGACGAGGACGAAGAAACCAGCTGGGAGCAGCGAACAAGCCAGAGAGTGACAGCGGGGAACCCTTGGGCAGAACCCCGAAGTATTGTTTAGAGCAGGCAGGGAGCTGCTAGAGTAGGACGGTGATCCGGGTCGTGCGGGTAGCAGCAACCGGGATAACGCTGCCGAGTGCAGCAGCTTTTGTTTGCTGTATTACTGTTTTATTTTTCCTTGTTCTTTTCGCCTTCTGTACTCTGTATTATTTTGAGCACCTACGAGTGTGCCCACAGTTAGTTCAACTTACCAGCTTTGGTATTACCGTGGTGTTGTTTATCATTGTTGATAGGCAGCCCACGGAAAACAGTGCCCTCTGCGGATAAAACAGTGAAAGTGCCGAAAATAAAACTGGGCACCTGGGTGGTGTTCCAAGTACAACTGTTCTGTCTCGTGTGTCAGTGAATTACCTACCACCCTTCCACAATACTGGATAAAACAAAAATCCCCATGTGTAGAACTCATTATTAAAAATGATATGCATGAAAAGCTACCCTATATATCATCATTTGAAAGAAAGAAAAGTATTATATCACACATAATGAGCTCACACAGGAGGAAGCACTTTAAAAGATAAAATTCAACACAGCAGTGACTTCTTAAAAGATGACCTGGAATCTCTTTATTAAACATAGAGACACCACAGAAATACAATTTTAATAATGCATACCAGTAAAAGATGTAAGACTTGTCAGTTCCTCGTATGTGTTATTAAAGGAATAATGTGCCCCTGGGCGTAGGTTGTGGTGGAATAACATCACGCTGTCAATGTGTGCTTTAACGAACAACAGAATTCCTTTAATTTTGTAAATTTAATTCCAGAAATTTGTAATTCATGTTGAGGGATGTAGTGATGACTACTAGATTTTGTTGTTGTATATCTTCATATCACGTACATCACACACAAAAGGTGTATGACCTGTCAATTCTGCATAAATGATGAGGCTTACTATTGGTTGTGATGGAATAAACATTCTGAATAAGGCCTGACAAATCATTTATTTTAGAATGTGGAATGTTTCAATGCCCGTAATCAAATCATTGCAAGTATACATTATTACTTAAATACCTTAAATGGTAACTAGCGGTGTTCTGAAAAAATATAGTGTTGTCTGGGGACACATTGTTACAACTGTTAAATAACTTACCTGTAATTTTTCTTTTCATTGTGACCATCCTGACAACTTATTACACTTATAACTTTAAAGTCTGTCTCAAAGCTCTTTTCAAAATGTCCGCTCTAGTGCACTGGGGTTGAGATCTGTCTTCTAAATCACTGCAGGAAGAGTGATTAAGAAAAAAATAAACAAAAACAACAAAAAAAACCACAACAAGTAATCTGGCTTTTCTGTTCTATACCACATCATGGGTCGTTATTGTTGTGTTACTTGTTTGGCAATGTGGGCGATAATTCTTACACTATCAGTGCACTAGATCAGACATTTTGAAACAAGCTTTGAAACAGACTTCAAAGTTATAAGTGTCAAAAGTTATCAGGATGTTAACAATGGAAAGACAAATTACAGGTACGTTATTTAAACTGTTGTAGCAACACGTGGGGACGTATAACGCTATATTTTTTTTGGAAACCTGCTACTTACTCTTTAAAATAGTTGTTGTTCTTTTCCTTTTCGTTCTCACTGCTTTAGTGATTAAATGTCTGAATTATTGAATATTCAATGAGCACTGTACTGCTGTTTTTGTGTTTTGAGATTTACAGTACAGTACTATCCATTGTACTTGACACAACACAAGACTACACATGTCCAAAGGGAATCTAAATAGTGATAACTTTGGAGGAAGCGTTACATGAGAGTAATATCGGCATACGCTTAGAATAGTCACTCCAGTATTCCAGGAAATGTAATTCAGTATCAGGAACACCATGACGTTATACTTGATTAAAATGGGACTTTGTGATTTTTGCCTGGATTTGGGGAGGAATCCTGTTTAACACAAGCAAGCATTTTAAATGCAAACAACTAGAAAATCAAAGCAGCTCTGTCTTCCCCCTCTGCTCTGTTAGTCTTACATTTTGGTTTCTCATTTAAAGATTTCAATTAGTAAGGCATTTCCACATAGTTGATTTAAATTCATTTGAGTCAGCCTCCCTTTACAATTCAGTATTTAGAAGATTAGTTGTTGGCTTTTTTCCAAAACAGGCTATGCGACTCTTGCAACTTACATTGATCTTTGTTGTGACCTGAGGCAAGAAACAATAGCTGATCTCTTCTCATTAGGACTCAAGATGATGAATATTTGCATAATAGTAATTACATTGAACAAATCTCTGTCAGCTTTAGGGGAGCTTTAGTTCAGTTTCCGCTTACCTCTGTAACACTGCATAACCAAGAGCACGTAGGAAAGTATTGTTACGTTGTTGTAACAATATAATCTGGGGACTGAGAAAGGCTCACCTGGTAAAGGCATGACCCAGTGGGGTGCAGGGTTAGTCTTTGCTCTGAATTCCACAGGGAGCATCCATTTGGTTTTGGCATTCCCATGAGTTAGGGGTTGGGGTTTAAACTGTAGAAAAAAAAATGATTAGAGGGCTATGAATAGTGATACTATTAGGAAAATGTTGAAGGTAGGTGCATACATTTGCATATGGCAATTATACAAAACATGATGAATATAGTAAAGTTGTAATGGCTAGGTTCGGCCATTGGTGAAAGATTTGTAACAGGATCAGAGTGCATTGCCACAACACAGAGCAGCAGGCACGGTGTGACTGTAGTAAAGAAGATTCTGCTAATTTCATTTTGGGGAATTGATTACATTTAAAGGTGCTATTGGGTTCATTAAAATGAGCAAGCAACTGAAAGTACATTTTTCAGCTAGTAGAAATTTAAATTGTGTAACGATCGTTTTAACATGCTCCAAGGAACATATAATGCATTTTATTCGTCGATTGATTACCTAATTCCACTTCTAGATATATATTTTTTGTGCATGTTGTAACATTATGATTTATGGTAGATTCTATGCTAATCTTTCAAACTAAGGAACTAGATCTTACTTTGTCCCATTATCTTCTGCAGCCATTTACAGCACATGCCTTCACCTCTCAGAAAGGTTGCCAGGCATCACTGATATACAGTATCTTGTCAAAAATCCATGTTTTCATACACATTCATTTTTTTCTCCCCTTCTACAAGTTAATATCCTTACATTTCTATAAGTTAGAGCTTATGATTGACTGGTTGACATCATAGATGAGGTACCCTGCATTACTATAACTAGTTTCAGTAGAACACAGTTTGAGTCAAGTGTTCAATGGAAAGCAAGTTATTAACCTGTCGACCGGGGATTATTATTATCCCCTCGGTCTGTCCAGTGGCCTGCTGTGGCTCTCCAGAAATAGACCAGTCAACAGGGAGAGATTGATCATTCCGAAACCACAGAACAATGACTTTTATATTGAGCTTATATAACTCTCATCTTGTTGGCTGAATATTCCCATATTATTACTGTTAGACTCTTTTTTTCCTTTCTCATGTATGCATGCATTCATTATGGTGACAGCGAATACACTGAAAAGATCAATGTTTGGTCAAATAATTCAAACTGTGACCTTACCTCATATGCTGTGATAAAAAAACTAGATCTTAATGCCCCCCATTTACATATGTTTTTACTGTCACGATAGCAACATTTTAAAACATGTATGTTTTTGGAAGCTGGTAATTTTTTTTCTTCTTATTGTGCATGCAGTTACATACATAACTGCTTTCAGTGGTTGGAGTCTCTGTCTTCATTATCAGGTGTTTTAAACAGGTGTCTGTGAAATCTAGTGGGTCTATCAAATACTGTAATTCATATTGCAATAGGACACCAAAATATGTTTTTTTAAAAGATAAACTTGGTTAGTTTCAAGAGGATGGCATGCATAATCTCTCAAAAATTGTTGATGTCTTTGCTTACAAAGTCAGGATGTGTTATTTCATTAACGTTACCTATATTTTGTCAATTTTGTGTTGGGGAATATTACATTTTGCTTTAAGATTTGTTACATTTTGGGTGAACATCACAATATGTGTTAGTGTTTCCATTTTGTGTTGGTAAAATTTAAAATACTGAACAAATATACACTATTACAAAGGATTCATAGTTGTCCTAAAACCTTGGCATTGCAGTGGGTTTTCACACACCATACAATCCTATCAACACATCAAATATTGTGTAGCTATTTACAATTTCCATTTACTCTGAACTACAGTAGCAACCATACTTTGTTGGTCTCTCCAATATCTCTCACAGGGAGGAATTATACTAACCCAAGTTATATAAAAATACCAAAACATGCAGTTCTTAATTTCAGCAGCAGACATACAAAGCTTGCCAATCTGCAATTCTCATGACTAAACAAGCAGGAACAAGCAGCAGAAAGAGTGCCATTCAGTGTGTGAACTACACAAGGAGGCAGTGTGGTCCAGTGATTATGGTCCAGGGCTTGTAACCAGAAGATCACCAGTTCAAATCCCACCTCTGCTGCTGCTGCTGCCACTGACTGACTCATTGTGTGACCCAGAGCAAGTCACTTAAACTCCTTGTGCTCCATTCTGCACATTAGATGTTAAATTAATGTCCAATTGTAAGTGACTCTGCATGTAATGCACAGATTACCTTTATAAAGCACTTTGTGATAGTGGTCCACTATGAAAGGCGCTATATAAAGATATTATTGTATTGAAACTACTAACAATGCCCGATTGAGTGATATTAATGTTTAATTAAATTATTCAATTATTTACAGATACAGGTAGCATTGGAGACAGGTAACTAACAAGACATGAAGAGTATTGACTGACTAGCTAATGTGAACTATAAGGTAAAAGATACAACTAGGTCATGTTAAAAGAATAAAGAATGAAGCAGATCATTTGACTGAAGACAGTGTTGTAAAGAACCAAGCTGTAGCAAGGATGTCTTTTCAGGCTTTAATTTCAGTGTCAAGGTGATAATAACATGTGCACCGATGATTACTAACCTTGGGCTGGATGTTGTGCCTGTCTGTGATAATGGATATGTGTTCAGTGGGTAATTTCAGGTACATTATCACCCAGTCTTGATGATTCGCTCATTGTTATCAAGGTAAAGACTAGGCCTTATGTATCAGCGTAGTCTGGTGTATCTCTGGAGGCCTTGAAGTCAATATTGAAGGATTTTTTTGTATTTTTTAATTAACAGACCTACTCTGTCAACCCTCATGGAGAATGATTTCAAGGAGCTGTTTTTTTTTTATTGCTTTAAAGACCTCAATGGTTCTGAATCCACCACCTTGGTTTTAAAAACTACGTAAAATTAGTCAAGTAGATAAATGTTTTGGCCGGTGCCATCTTCAGTGTACTAATTACTACTTGGGGGCGATGGAAAAGATAGGGTGGGGATCATAGAAAACATATAAGAATGAATAATATATAAATGGAAATAGAGAGAAGGAGAAATTAAATAAGGTAGGCAGATGTTTCCCAAGTTATATAAAAATACCAAAATATACAGTTCTTATTGAATACCCTGACAAAGGCACGATAAGAAATGTTTGTCTGCTCGAATAGCATCTTATAGTTCTACACAGAACTCTCATTGAGAATTTTGAATGATAAAATACCTATATGAGAATACCTTTCCCATGCTTATCACAGGGAAAGGTATGGCTCCGATGTTCAATAGAATTAAACTTCAACCAACACCCTCTGCATTGGACTTCTGTAAGATGCATTTCATTGTATATAATCACCTTGACTTTGTATATCCTACCTTCATTCATAAATACACTTCTATTCTGGTCTTTTCTTGCTGGGCTCATCATTTTTAACACCACTATATACTTTTGCATGTACAGTATATAACCTGGTTGTGACTCTTAACATTATTTTTTCAAATATATTTTGATCACAGAAACATTAAAACAAAATAGAAATAAAAATTGTGATGTGCACAAAGCCAAAGCCAGAATCCCTGAAGCAACAAATATTGTAGCAAACACTCTAGGGGGCATATTCAGTTGACACTCAGAGGTGCTGCATATTCCTCTTGTCAGCTTGGTACAGCTTAGATCCTGTTTTGAAAATGCACTCCCATCCCCAAGCTCTCTTATTACCTGCATCTTTTCTATTATTCCCTTTGTGCCTGATTTATTAAGCATCTATTTGAAGGATACCTAATTCATGCTTTATGCCAGTCATAAACATTCTCAGAGAACATTCACATAATGGACTAAGGAAACGAAAATCATCTCCAGTCGTCAGTACAGGGATTAAGATACTTAATATTCACACATTATGATAAATGTGTTCCATCTCTGGCAATGATTAATTTATAATAACTGTGCTGATATGAGTCTCAGTGTAAGAATTCGATTTCAGGTGGCAAAGCATTAATATATATCACATTCAGAAATGTTTATGTAGCTGTCATTTTGGGATGAAAGACAGAAATCCCCATATTCTCTGATGGATTTTCAAATGCAGAGAGTCTGAATAAATAGGTTATGAAAATATAAAGTGATAGTTCTAATTAAAATAAACTGAGATAGCTGTAGACTCAACTAGATCAACTGTAGTTGAGTCTACAGCTATGGTCAAAAGTTTTGCATCACCTATAATTATATTATATATATATATATATATATATATATATATAATATATATATATATATATATATATATATATACACACACACACACACACACACACACACACACACACGCACACACACACACACACACACAGTGCTTATAGAAAGTCTACAACTTTCAAAAGTTTACAGCCCTTTCAAAATCTTCACCTTTTGTTGCCTTATAGCTTGGAATTAAAATGCATTAAAATAGTTTTTTTTTTTTTCATTTATCTACACATCCTACCCCACAACTTCCAAGTGAAAAAAATATTCTAGAAATTTGTAAAAAATTAATTAAAAATAAAAACTAAAATAGCTTGGTTGGATAAGTGTCCACCCCCCATGAAATAGCAATCCTAAATTAGCTCAGGTGTAACCAATCGCCTTCAAAATCACACACCAAGTTAAGTGGCCTCCACCTGTGTTAAATTGTAGTGAGTCACATGATTTCAGGATAAATTCAGCAGTTCCTGTAGGTTCCCTCTGCTGGGTAGTGCATTTCAAAGCAATGACTCAACCATGCGCACCAGGGCACTTTCTAAAGAACTCCAGGATAAAGTTATTGAAAGGCATAGATCAGTACTTTGTATGGAACAAACACAAGATCTCTTACTCAAGTTTTGGTTTCTTTTTGTTACTTCTGTTTCCTTACGCTTCTATACTCCCATCACAAAGCTATTGGCTAATCAATTTCTATCGAGGCGTCATTAATTTTAACAAGCAGTTAACCAATTGACTATCCATAATTTGTTAAGGAAAGCAGCTGTGGATTTTTCGTGACTGTGCATACATGCAGGAACTCGTGACATCTAATGGTCAACACAGAACAAACTTATCATTCTCATACTAAGTTTGATTCTGCATCACAGTAATAATAATAATAATAATAATCTTTATATATAGTGGCTGAGCTGGGATTTAAACTGAGGACCTCCTGTTTACAAGCCTGTTTCTTTAACCACTGGACCAGACAGCCTCAGGTCGGAGTGCACTGTAGTAGATCATTGAGCCACAAGGGCGCTTCATTAGTCAAATGATATTGGAGTTTTTCTTAAAACTGATTTTAAAGTATATATTATAGCTCAGAGATAAGACAAACTGTAACGTTTATTTCAGTTAAATCCATGCACGTCTACATATTGCTGTTTCTGACTATCAACCACAATACATACTAGAAGCACTGTGAACCACTTACATAAATGGTTTATGATGAAATCCCCTGCAAAGAAGATATAGTGGAGGCAGATGTATATATTACATGCATATACAGTGGTAGCCACAGTCAGCTTTTTAATTGACGCAGTGCAATAAAACAAAAATGTCACAGCTATGCAATCCTGTTTTTTTGGGACCGTCTTTGAATCAGTTGCACTTCATTAGTCCTGCCACCAGGTGGCAAAAGTAAGCAAAAAATGCATTAAACAAAACAGCAGGGAGCGCTGTGGATTTAAAGACTAATCTTTAAAGATAATTGTGCATTTTTTCAGAATGCAGCTAAACTCCACATGTATATATTAAAACACATCAGTTTTGCAGTGTTTCCCCTTTTTTATTAGCTCTAAACAATTTCCTGGGATGTTTTTTTTTTCTGCTTTTGTCTCTGCGGGCTGCTGTAAACTGTCTCCGTCCTTTAGACACTAAATGCCCCTCTTAGTGACATCACACACAAAAGAAAAACCTATCAGGAAGTGAACTTCTGTCCCTCCCGTCTATTGATATGTGTTTCAAGCCTGTGCTGCAAAGTACGGTGGCCCTGTAAGTCATCAAAACAAAGTGCTTTTTTATCACGTTTACACGATCGTGGCCTTAGAAGCCAACTTCAGCATGATCATATTCACACGATCGCGTCCCAGTCGTTAAAGAGTTGAACAATGAAAACTCAGATCGTTGAACGTAATAATGCACTGAAATCCAACAATTATCGAAAGCACAACAGTTTGCATAGTCTGAAGACAGCTCTTGCTGTGTAATCAGGGTGTGGAAAATCACATTCACCATAAAGTGTGTGCTATGAAAATACAGTCGGACAGTGATTTTTTAAAATGTTTATTTTGGAGGGGAGACTTTAACATTGAACTTCCTGTGCATTCGCCCACATTTATGGACTGTATTTTGTTGGCTGTAGTTTCCTGTTCAAATTATAACGTGTGGTATTTCATTTTAGAAGATGGCCTTCAATAGTGACCTGAGCTTCAGTGTGCGACACCTGCTGGTGAAACATTGTATTTCAGTAGTAATCTATAACAAACCAGTTTACAGTCAGATAACGCCCTCTAGTGTGCAGAAGATGCAGTACAGGTTACATAAACTGCATGTATCGCATTGACCTCAATTTTATTATGGAACATATTGTACCATGCTTCATCATTTTTATAGCTGGCCGTGGCTACCACTATATCTGGACAGCTGCTTCTCCAGTTATTCTGAAACTTGGTATTCACATTATTTTGTTTAAGTTATTAAGGATATCAGATTTGGAGGATGTAGGGTGTGTCTATCTGCCTGTACATTCATCGGTCTGTCACACTTACTGCACATATATCGAGAATCGCTTATAAATTTGTGTTTACATGTTTCATTGCTAATTCGTATTCTATACTATTTGGTGCACACTGTTAATATAGTCCATGGTCATCAATGTTTTCATCAGACTGGCAGATTGAATTTAGAATGGGGGAATTTAGAATGTACAGCCGTGGGAGGCAGGCAACTAATATACTTATTTGTTGTTCAGGTGACATCTCTGAAAAGATATATTAAATAACACAATAAACCAATCTATAGCCACAACCATTAAACAAATGAAAAACTAAAGAATGTAGAGATGAAGTGCATGCAGTATTTATTGTGACTAGCAGCCATTAGCTAACATTAATAAAAGCAAGCATGTCAGTAACATACATCCCCTGTCACAATTATGAATCTAAAACGAGAGTTAGAAGTATTACTATAAGGTTGTGACAAAATGGCTCAGTGAGAACAGGTGCAAGAGTGCTGTAGTGTGGTAATTAAACAGATAGAGCCTTGTAATCCAGTTTGGAAAAGTGGTGTTTTTTTTATTCCAAAACAATAATCCCCCGGCAATACACAACAATGTGCACTGCACAGGGTTAAGAATAACGGGATTGCAGTCCCAACTAATAAACACAATATCTGACCCACAATAATACATACACGGTCACCAGTCCTGGGTGCGTGCAGTAGTGTGCGTGGTGGGTGATGCAGGTTATTTAGTGACTGTTGTTGAAGTGCTGTTCCGCCATAGTGCTGGCCCTAGGCGACAGCTCCAGAACTGTGTTAGCTGTCTGGTAATGTGCAAGACAAGACAATTACAAGATAAAACAAGCAAAACATGCACGGAACTTTTATGATTAGGAACGGGGTCTCTCACAATCCTTCTCAGTTTATTTACACAAGCCTAAGCGAAGGAACAGATTACGATTCTCCATCCCCTTATGCTGTCACACATGACCCCTTGATAAACAAGTCCAACCGCCTCTCCAATACATTGCTGCCACATCGTCTCCCTTCCAGGTCAATTCTTTATTGCAATGGAGTCAACCTAGTCCCTTCCTTGCTGGCCGACGTCCCTTGAACCCTGGGAAAGAACCGTCAGGCCAGCCCGTCCAAGGAACTGTTCTCGCTGCTTAGCGCCCTCACAGGTCGGGAGGGTGATTTACAACCAAGAATCATTATATTTCTGTCACAAAGGTTCATGACGTATATTTACATTGCATGTAGAACAAGAAATGGTAATACATAGTTTAGTAAATATTGGATGAGTAGTATTTAAGATCTAGATAGTGAGAAAATAAGGTGTTAGTATCATGGTATAGTATATTAAATGACTTATTTCAAGATATTAATGAAAACTACTTTTAATACCAAGTACACAATTTAATGAGCCTTTTTCCAGATATATGTACAATGTAAGTGTGACATACAGTGGGACACATGTACAGACTGGAAGTGCACCAGAGGTCAGATTTGTGGAATTCTTTTGTTAGATATACTCACTTTAAGATGCTTTGAGTCAACATACAATGTTATTCAGGAACTCCAACAATCAGATATAATAATGAATGGGTGGCACGGTGGCCCACGAGAGATAACTCATCTTACAACTCCAAAGGACAAGCAGACAATCCTCTACAGAGAAAGTTATGACTTAACCAGTCCGCTGTCCGAGAAGGAATCAATGGTGAAGAAGGATTGCTTCTGAGAGTGAGATTGAATACACAGCCACAGTGATTCTCCTGTTGAAAATGTGTAGCTTCTTTCTGTTTTTATACATTGAATAGGAAGTATTTAATTGAATAACTTTTCTATTGCATACCTTTTTTTAATAGCTCTGTGTTAAGGTGCTTTGACCATAAGGTTAGGAACTGCTCTTTAGCTCTGATTGCCTGCCACAGAAGTGTATAATGTAAACTAGATCAGCCCAAGAGTCCTAGTAGTAGTAGGCACCATTACCACCTAGTGCTCTGCTGTGCATTTTCAGCAAAGCTAAAGGAAACGTCATCATAGATAACAAGGTGCGTCTTTACTATTCTAAATACACTTTGATACTGTTACATGTATCTACAGTATGGCAGGGAACTTGAACAAAGAAGCAGCTCCTGGATTCCTCGTCAAAGCACCTTGTGACAGATTTATCAGACAATAAACCAGATTCATTCAGCATGATAGCAAACATCATACAAGATAAAGGAGGCAGTAAAACCAAACTATGAACTTTATTTGGAGGGAAGTCCCCTGGTGGCTCACCAGGTAAAAGCACGGACAGGCGGTGTGCAGAGTGAGTCATACAGTCAGGTTAGTACAGGTTCATTAAATAGATTAAGCATTGACAATGTATTATTCAATATCTTTTATCCTTAGAAGCATCGCACAGCTCCTGTCTGCAGTATCTATTTAAACAAAATGCTGCTTCTTTTTTCATTAATAATGGCAACATTCTTGTCTATCTTTCTAATAACAAAACAGTCTTCGAACAATATCCAAGATCATTTCAGAGATAATATTGTGAAGTAGATTGGTTTCAACTGGATGAAAATAAAATCATAAACACATGCAGTTTTATTAAGCATAACCCTAACATAATGCATTTATTTTAAATGATTTGAACAGCAGTCAATATTAATATTGCCATCATAAAACTCATAAAGCTGCTCTGTCGTAGATCACTTTTCAACATGTTTTATTATGTTTCGAGTGAAGGTAATAAAGGAGTCAATGAATCACCCAGTCAGGGGGTAAAAACAATAGGACTATCATTGAGTTAAAAAGTTACAGAACAGACTGCAGTGTTTAGAGAAAACGCATTTCTTTACATTTACTGTGTTAGTCGATAGTCTCAAGCTCAACATACACAGGTCACCTTTATCCTGTGATAACCTTGTGTTATGAACATGCCAGTGTGTATTTTTTGTACACTGCTGAGCTGTAGGCTGGTTTGCCAAAGTGGTTAGTAGTGCGCAGGTGTGTAAGAGATGCTGTGCTCGAAAAAATGACAGAAAACAAAGTTCATGGTCCAAACAGTTCTTTAATTTTGCTTATCACGGTTTGGCACCATTAAGTGATAGTACTGGCTTTACACAGCACTGTGTATCTCCAATAATAAACCACGGGGTTCAGTCTCGAAATAATAAACCAACAACACGAATAATACAGGAAACAAACACAGTCACAAGTCCAGAGTGAGTGTTTATTAGTGTACGTGGTGAAGTACAGTGAATGGTGAACAGTGGTGAAGTGTTGTCCAGGTGTAGAGCGGGCCTTGTAGCAACAGCTCCCGGTGATTAGCTGTCTAACAATAACAAACAAGTAACAAATATTACAGACAGAATACAGCATATAAACTCACAAGCTCGCTTTTACTCCTTCCTGGTCCTTTCGTAAAACCATAACAAAAGAACAGACTGCATCGGCACATCCCCTGAAATACCCTTAGGGTGGACTGCGCATATCAGAATTGATATTTTTTTTCCATTGCGCAGATAGAGATTCAAATTCAATCCCAGATTACATTCCAATGTTGGCAGTAGTTGGATTGAGTCTGAATTCGTACGAAGATGGCCGGTTATTTTGAACGTGTTAGGCAAATTTGATACGCAAGAATGGTTTGATATTGTGTTGTTAACGATGAAAGTTTTATACAGTTATTCAGAATGAGAAAAGAAAGCATAACAGAATTGTTTAATATATTAAAACCACAAACAGTTAGATACAGAGACAAAAAAAAGACTCTCTTCCTCCACTCATTCAAGTCCTACTTACTCTGAGATTTTATGCCACCGGGTCGTTTCAGAAAGTAATTGGGCACCTGTTTCATGTTGATGCATCATCTGTGTGCAGAGTAATCCTCTGGATCACTGAAGCTATAGCAAATTTGCATGAGCAATATATGAAATTTCCAACGAGAGCATGCATTACCAGCTATCATATATAGCAATTGTTTTTTGCTAGAGCAGGTTTTCCAGCTTGTAGTAAGTGCTATAGACTGCACTTATGTGCTAATAAATTCACCAGGGGGCGATAGTGTTGAAACTTTTTGGAATCGTAAAGTGCAAATTTTTAATACAGAGCTAATTATTACCAATGTAGTCGCTCGATGGCCTGGATCCACACACGATTCTCGAATATTTGGTAACAGTTTTGTTTGTGCCAAGTTTGAAAATAAGGAGATTGGAGGTTTATTGTTAGGTGACAATGACTACCCCTGTAGGCAGTATTTAATGACTGCAATTTTAAACCCTGCAACTGGTCCTGAAAGACGTTTTAACAAAGCTCATGCACAGACGAGAAATGCTATTGAACGGACATTCAGAGTTCTTAAAAAGAGATTTCCATGTTTAGCATTTGGAAATTGGAAAGGTCACTTGTGATCATAGTTGCATGTGCAGTTTTGCATAATTAGAGTAGACTAGCAGGGCTTCAGGATTTTGAAACAGAGGCACCTCCTGATGACCCCGTCCCCCTGTCTCCTGTGCATGAAAGGCATCAAGATGGACAGGTGATGAGACAGCAGCCGCTAACACAGTTTTTCAGAAGTTAAACATAGTTAAAATAGCCTAACTGATTACTATTTCACCATGAGTAGATACCAGTGGATTTTAACTATTACAGTAGCGATATATTGGGGTGGTATATATTATATCAGAACAATTACGTTCAACAGCAGGTTTAGAAAAAAATAAAAAAAAACAGATTCCATGTACATTGATGTACATTTCTTTCTTCCCATTCCTTTTCAATGCAGCTATCTGCAGCATTAATTTCTCCTCTTTCAATGCGTAGATCCACATTTTCAATGTGTGCTGTTTATGAACTACCTCCAGGAGGGCTGGGCCAGGGTCAGCCGATTTCCTTCTTCGCTTTGTTACAGGCGACGAAGTAACAGCGGGCGGGCCTTGTTCTACCAGAGGCGAGCTAGTGGTTGAACTAGTAACACTACTAGTGGTGGAAGCTTCCTTGTTGAAACAGGCATCATCATCATATGGATTTGGTAGACTATCAAATTGTTCGGGCAAAAAGTGAGCACATTTCTTTAAGCATACTTTCCTAAAGATAGGAATCAGCTTTATTTCTATAAGACTAGCAGGTCAGCACAGCAGATATTTAAAACCATTCCCCAATGCAAATCGTTACGACCCTGTTATCAATATCTAGTCTTTTGAAGTAGATCAATCAGTAATGTTTTGGGAGGAAGCAAGGTTGAGTTCAAGACAAACTCGATTAACATCACAGAACCTCAATTCTCATAGATTTATGGAAATGTAATTTTACCAAGTACATTCAATTTTAACTACGAATTTCCCCCACAATTGTATATTGGTTTATTTTTTCATTTGATAAAATGGCTCTTAATTAGAACCACTGTCAAAGAAGGATGCATTCCTCTTTTGTGGGTTTTGATAACATTTGTTTTGATGATGTTTATTTGTTTTCATGACATTCTCGCTGGCCATTCCATAACTTCTCTAGTCTCCTATTCAAGATAATCCATGAAAACTCCAGCAGTATGACAATGGGCATTATCTTGCATCAGAAAACAGCAGAAAATGTTTTTACTTCAGGGTCAAGACTGTAGTCTTGGATGCTAAATAAGCTCAGTGCAAAATTGTATGCAGAAGCCTCCTCTGACAATACTGTATGTGAGTCTCCTCCCAGAAGGGAATATTCAACAATGTTGAATTGAGCAAATCATTATCTTTGGGCTCCCCATACTCACACATTAATCATTAGTGGACAGATGAAATCTTAATTCATCAATGAACGACAGGTGCTTCACAATATTATCAAATCCCTTTAGAGCAATTAGCTTCCCATGCCATTGTATTTGTTATTATAAATTACTTGGGAGATCCTGGGCCTGGTCTAAATCATTCATTCAGTCCACACTGTCAATCACGTCCACAGCCAGTTTGCAATACTTGTGACTGTTACCTTGAACTTATTTATGGTATTTTTTATATGTTTATTCCTTTAGTACTGTTTTTATGAATAATGTATCTGATCTGTACAGTGCTAGAGGTACAGTGTTCCATCTGCAGCAGAGTCAATCCTCGCATTGCAGTGCATTTCATTCCAAGCTTGAGCACTACAATAAATAACCAAGTCAAACATCAAATAAAACTCTCAACTTTTTATTCTTAAATATCTTCTGTACAGCAAGGTTATCTATAAATTAAATATACGAGGCAAGATACATAGTCGCATTACACAATCCCAAGTAAAAGCTGCTAATTCCTCTTATTTTTAAGAGAAGTTGTTTTTTTATTCTGTAGTATATTTTTATTTTATTTGTTTGGAACTTAAAGAATTGTGCTGTGCCCTCTAAGCGTGGACAAAATCTGGTCATTACCGTACGAAAAGGACAGTGTGGCCCTGGAGAGACAAAGAGCAACCATTCAGAACTGAGTCTATATGCCTAACAAAGAAGAATTAGGGGGGGACTTGATTGAAGTCTTAGAAATTCTACAATGAGTTGACAAAGTTTAGCCTAACCAATACTTTAAGCACATGACAGAAACCAGGACCAAAGGACACAGTTGGAAATGAAATGACGGGTTAGGACAGGTGGTGGGAGACGCTTCCTCACATACTGTGGTGAGGGTATGGAATGGGGGACCTAGTCATGTTGCTAATCACTGACAGTCACGCATCCTTATTTAATCTCGTGCAGACTGTGGCCGAGGGGTAATAAGGTAAATTAATTAATAGCTAGTTAACCCCTTGACCAGAATATAAAAGCTGGTAGCCATCTGCACTCGAGGTGGAGTGTGAGAGGGGAGACATAAGTCTGCTTAAGAGGAATATAACAATTTCTAGTGTGCTGGTTTATACACCTGCGCAATTCTTGTTTTGTTGCTGTTTATTATTTGTTTGGCCAACGTGCCTTTTGTTTTTTGTCTCATGCTTGTTCTTTTGTTTGTTTATTTAATAAAACCCTGGACGCTGTAGCGTCAGGTTCACTGCCATCACGTGTTTTGGTTTCTGTGTTCTTCTGGGTCTGACGTCACCACTACCGTCATCCAGGTCACAATTACATTCAGAAAGATCGTGTTTCGCTGGTTAGTATTCAATTATAAGAAAACAGCAAAGTTCATAAGTGGCACAGAGCGCTCTCCATAGGCAGAATCACTAGACACCAGCTTCACTCACCCTAATAATATATATCAGAGTGGAAATCCACTGAATCAAAATCATGCATGCATACAGGTGGAAAGTACAACATGAAAGATTCTGTGTTGTTATTTTTTGTCGTCTGTGTTTCATTCTGACCTGCTAAACATAAATTACATATTTATGCGCAGTGATTTACATATACTATACAATACATTTAAAAAAAATCAATACAAACATCATTATTTTCTTTTACTTTCATTTTTATTGGTGCATTTCTGAGTAGTCTTGCGCACCCATGTGACCTCTGTAATACAATATCCATTTAAGCATTTGATAACTTGGAAAATCAAAACTTTCATGAATTAAAAAATGACCTGTAGATGAAACACATCCCATTTAAAATGTTCTACAGTTTGCTTATACTTGAAATGGTTTTGTATGACTGAATAAAGCAAATGACTGCAATTAGGTCGTCACTTTCCTGCTGCTGGATGTGGTTAGTACAATAGAATGATTATCAAATAGATCACAGCACTTACAGAAATGCCAAACCAAGTTTTCAGCACTTAATAATATGTTTTCTTTGACAGCATTAATAATAGAAATGAAAATGCATTATTATTTTTAAATTTTGTTTACAATTTAACAAATGACAATCTGTAATAGAAAGGTTGAAAGGATTTTTAGCTCATCCTAATTGTCATTGTTAGATCTTTTATTTAAAGAGTGGTTGCTCGTTGGTTCTAATAAGTGGGTATTGCAAAAATAATCAATGAGTGAGGACAGACATAAACACTGTGGAATGGTAGTCCTGTGCTCTTTATGGCTTTATTTACATATTGATTATCTGAGTTACCCATGAAGAACCATTGTGTTTTCTGTTAATACCAGGTGTAATTAACCATTTGCTCAATGCTGTGGGGAGCTCAAAGCGTGGTGAACCTCCATTATGACATCACCACTCCTACAGAAAACCCTGCTGCTGAGCATGAAAATGCCCCTGTTGTCCTCCAGGGGCCTGCAGCCCACTTACAATAAAATCAAACTCATCATTCCAGGATTAAACTGGGGCCTAATGTATCAAGATTGACTATTTTAAATTAAATTCCTTCTCTTTCCTCCAATATTTCTCCCACAGTAATAACAGTAGACAGCTTTCTATTCTAATAAGCATCATTTACTCATACATTTCTTGGGCTCGCTCTTTTGTCAAGGCGAGTTCCCAATACAGAACTTTTTAATCTCAGTTTGCTGTCAATGTAAACAAATGGGAACCATCAAAATGACTGCTGTGCCGGTTCTAGTGTTAAAGCATTAGCTGAAACTTTTGTCTACTTGACTTTATAGTCTTACTATACATTCTCTCTAATCTCTTATAAAAAATTACCATGATGTTTTTTCTCATGCTTTTCTCATGGTTGTACTATGTATTTACCATGGTTTGCTTTGTTTTTTTAATATGCTTTACCACACCTCATCTATGCTTTGCAATGCATACCAATGCTTTCACTACGCTTTATTACACTTTTACATGGGACACTTTTATAACGTATCATACCGCATCACATGTTTCAAAGCCTGCCCCTTGTTTTATTTGTTATGTTTCTAAAACAGTTTCTAAATAATTCCCAAGTCACATAAAAACATATACTCTATTGTCTGCACTTTCCATGTCTAGCATTCCAGGCCATAATTTATATTTGTTTAATTGTATTTGAAAACAAAACACCAAACTTAAAATTCATGAAAATACACTTATATTAAACATGGTTATCAGTCTGTGTTTTACCGGCAGAACTTAAAAATGACTTACATGGTTTAATTTAATACTCATTTTTTACTAAAATTAGACAAACACAATTATGTCAGTTGAGTGCATTTTGTCAAATTAAGCTGCAGGCATACTGTCAACAAATTAATTTTGTCATACACGTTGATAAATAATTTATTACTGAAAGCGTATTGACATGGGAAAAATGCTGTTCAGCTAAGCATAATGGGTAGAAGTAAGCGGGCTTTTTATATTACTGTATATAATTACATATATGGTAATATTGTCCAGATGAATTATGCTGGCGCTGGAATAAGACCACATAACACAAAAGGAGCATTGGCATTTATGGTTTATTAAAGCTCTAGTTTCTCACAAACATTCTCAACACAGTCCTCTGCAGATTCTAATTTACTTAGTCTGTAGTCATTCCCCACAAGTACTTTTAGCTATCGGGACACAGGCTTCCTCTCACCTTGAAACCTGGGACCGTATTCTGAAAATGTTCTTAAGAAAAAAAGAATCTTCTTAAATCCAACTTTATTCTTTACTTTGGACTTAAGAAAAAAGTTAAGAAGAACTACTATTCTCCAAAAATAAAAAAATAAATAAAAAACTTACATTTAACAACTGAAAAGAATATTCATGCATCCACATCAGATTAACATTGTAATACAAAATATGATATTTAACAGAAGTCATTTTTGAACTATGGTTGTTCAATATTGTTTACATTATGTCCATTTGATTTTAATTAATCTCACAAACCCTGACTAATGTAACTATCTTACTAAATTCAGCTTCTTTTTCTATAGTATTACCATATAATCCAAACAACATGCATTGAAACAAAAGGTAATTGGTAGATTTAATAGATTAAAAAAAAGTGTTGCCTTAATTTCTAAATAAATAATAATAAAAAAAAAAGTGAATACTTGAATTCTGATTTGTCTTATCCAACGCGTAATGTAGGCTTGAAGTGAATATCCTAGCAACGTGCTAATCCACCGTACCAGCACTAGTAACAGTGCAAGGTTTTAAACATCCCAAAGTACAATAGGTGGCTAGAAACTATCTCCTTTATAAAAACATAATTCTGTCTATACCTATTGCATGGTTAAACATCCCAAAGTAGAATAGGTTGCTAGAAACTGTCCCATTTATAAAACTGTAATTATGTCTTGCATGGTTATACACCATATATAATGCTTTATTAACACTCCATAACATAGTTATTAAGCATCTATTATATATTTATAAACTATTAATAAGCAGCACCTTAATATAAAGTGTTACCAAATACTTTATATGAACCTATGAGACATTTTACATTAATCACTAATGGCACAACAACCATGTACCCTAAATACACATGTCTGTAAAGCAGGTTAGGCAAACAAAAGCCTGCTAGTTTGCTCAATCCTTTGATTTTCTGTTGATGTGCATATGTATTGTTCAGCTATTGGGTTATTTTGGATGCAATTAAGTGTTGTCCCCAAACAAACCCCAATTTCAACAAGCTAAATTGGTTTACACTTGAACCGCTCTTCATATGATTTCATTCAAAAGGAATTCTAATTTATCTATGCACAAGCATTGCTACTAAACTGCAGAAATTTGCATTCATACATATTTAGTGTTCATAGAAATCATTACATTAATTGATGTGCTTGTGCCTACAACTATACATCTTACCTTTGAAATACAGTTTTAAATGAACAAGCCATCATTCAGCATAACATATGTAATTTAACATTGTCGAAGAAATAGATCCCCAGTTAATTTCTTCTGATATTCAGTTTAACCTCTTTACTACAACACATAATTTACTATGTTCCTCTCATTTAAAGAGTAAGTAGCCGAAGTAGGGTTCCGAAAATATAATGTTACACGTTCCCCCCAACAGACATTTTGAAAAAAGCTTTAAAACAGACTTTAAAGTTATAAGTGTAAAAAGTTGTCAGGATGTTAAAAATGACAGGTACAATATTTAAACAGTTGTAGCAACGCGTGGGGATGCGGAACGCTAGATTTTTTGGAACCCCACTGCTTACTCTTTTAGATAAAAAAAAATGTAAGTGTGTAGCCAATGAACACCATAAAACACCGTAAAAATACTGGAAATGGTTACTCAATTAAAAAGGGAGCAGTACAAAAAGACAAGTGGGATGTTGAAGCTCGGAGGAAGTTTGCGCTGCACTGACCTAAATGATACTTACCAAAGGAACTTGTTTCAACTTTAACCTCCATGCGAAGGGACAGAGAAGATTGAGTTTGAAAGTTAATCTTTTTAAGCCTGCTTGGTATTCCAAACATTAAGAGACAGAAGAAACATCAATGGATCCAACTGGAACAGAGTGAAATGTTTCCTATCTTTGGATCACTAAACAACTGGAATTAATAAGGTGTCAATTTCAAATACATCACATTGGAGCAATTCTTGAATGCAGAGAACAACACAGAGCTAGTGTGAGTCCAATGATCTTTTATCATTTGCGTTATTTAAAAATATAACGCATATAAACAAAAGGTGCAGGTGTACTTACTGTGTCTTCTCCATTGTGGAACAAAGACTGTTTAATTTATGGACTTACTCAGACTCAGCAGCATTGGACTTAATTCCTGCTGCATCTGTAAACAATCGGGCCTAGTGTTTGTTTTAAGCTGTGTGGAGCAGCGCATTGCCTGTGTTTAGTTTGTGTTTGCAAAAGGCCTTATTAGTTGTATTTAATTTAAAAGATATGTTGAACTCTGCTTACATTCAGAGAAGTATTATACTTGTATATTGTGTTGAAAGGCTGACTGTAAGCACCTGCATAACTCCTTGCAAGGACTGTGATATTTTACCTGCAATAAAAGGAACACTGCAGACAGAAATAATTGCACCAAGCACTGTTTACTTAAGCAGAAATGTGTTCTGCCAAAAATTGCATTGGTAGCAGGCCCAGTGTGGTCACAACTGTACAAGAGATATCAACGAAACAGATACTGAGGAAACATATTAAATTAAAATATCGCCTGAGACAAAAACTTGTTATACTTATCCAGTCTTGTGAAGCACTTCCTCTGCAGGACACCTGAAGGAACAGAGTCCACCGTATGAACTTACCGTGATGGCACCTGACGATCTACTTGTGGAAGGAAAAACAAAGCAACAGAGTTACCAGGACTAAGGGGAGTACAATGGACAGACTTGCAGTGTACAGCCCTATCAACCCTGAGGTCTTGTGAACCATACCATGCACCCACATACTGGACTTTGGTCAGCTGCAGTAATGTTACTACAGAATACTACATCCTGCAGTATATAAAATAAAAATATTGTTTTTATCTGTTCAAAGGCACGCTTCAGCAGAATTAACTAGGGACAAAAGAAAAAGTTAGTGCCAAGAGGGCAGGTGTTTTGTTTATTTTTCTTTAAAATAAAAACATACCTTTTTGATTCAGTAATCCTGCTGTTCTGTCTCCTCTCTGCAAAGGCAGATCTTGGCTACCACAATAATTACAGAACTCATAGTTCACATGGTATACTTTATGTGGACATTTGCAGTGATATTAGCTCTACAGTCAAGTCATGTCAGGCGGACCTGAAATGGGTAGAATTTTCACAGTCCGCAAAGGGTTAAACAAACAACAGAGTTGCTTCTAGTTTATCTGGACAGTGCCCGACATCTGAGTGGAGCAATATTATTTAACAGTGTGTGTCAGGGTTTGTTTTTGTTGAAAGATGTTGAATGCCAGTCGATCTGACAGGCTGATTGGCAGTTGCTGGTACCAGACTGGTTGCTTTTGTCGTTGCAAAGTATTGATTGGCTGGTTTTGGTGGGTAATAAAATACATTTTGATCAAACGTGTCTTTTTTTAGTATTTTATGTCCAATAGATAGGAACTGAGCTTTCATTAAGGCAAGTCAAAATGAAAAAGCAGGCACTTGTGCAGATTGATTTTAAGTTTGATTCACAGTTGATGCTGTAATGTTTCAGCAGGCATCTATTGTCTGATAGAAACCCGCTAAAGCTGGAATTGTTTTCTAATTAGGCAAGAATCCACTGAGACATTCCATCCAGTGAAAATTCTAGAATGTGCTGACAGGTGCTACAGCATGTGTACCACCTACACACTCACTATTGAACACGATTTGCGACATACATTTGTTCCTATTTTCATGCATTCTGGAATTCAAAAAATATTACATTAACACTCAATTTCTGTCTCTCCAGTAATTTATTTATAAGGATGTCCCTAGCTTACAATACAGTGTGTTTCAACATTCATGTCTTCACCATAGGTGGCTACAAAACCTACTTACAGTATAATATGTGTATCCTTAATCATTATGTATTATTGTTTAAAAGCATACTTAATAACGTCACCAGCATATATTATATTTTCCGTTGCAATCTTTAACAAACTCACTTCAGTGATTTAGTAGCATGCCAACTATGCAGAAACAGTAATATATATATATATATATATATATATATATATATATATATATATATATATATATATATATAGACACACACACACACACACACACACACACATATACAGGGTATTAAGCACTCCTGTCAAACTAAGGTGCAAATGTTGCTTGTAAGCATAGTTCTGGTGGAGAGACAGTCCCACAAATTATACCTCAGGGTATATATTCCCAGTGCTCCAGTCTATGCTTATGCTGCCATCAGCAAACCTACACTGTTGCCTGCCCCTAGCCTTATATATGTGGGGATCATATATGATCGGCCTAAAATATCTATCAATTTTACAAAGGCAAGATGCCATATACTGTATTATAGCAATACACTGTTATTTCTATGAATTTCATTGCCTATTGTATTTACAAAGCTGGTCATTAAAATAATTTTCTTCTAATTTTTGATCTCCTTAACTGCATATTCAAATAAAACATATCTTGTAGACTTGAACATTGCCAAAATGCTTACTCTGTTTTCTTTATCCATCTTAGGCCATCCACTCTTTGATTTATCCAACACTCTGAAATGAAACACTAATCTTGGGGATCTGTACTTGGCTTATATGAATGCAGTGAAGTGAATGCCTCTGCTGCTTGGATGGTACATAGGGTGCAAATCTAGATGAATACAAATATGTGTTAAGCTGGTGCTGTGGCAGAGGTTACAATTCCCTAACCCTGCAGGGAAATTGACTCTCTGATCCTCTCCGTTCCGACAGGAAAGTAGGACTGATGGTTGGCCAGTCAGCAAATTATTTCAATAAATACATTAAATGATTGGTTAATCTATAAGACTGGTGTGTTGCTGGGCAACAAAATAATCTAGAATCTGAAATCTGTCATTCATTTTCACTTGTCTGACCATCATCTGTCCTGTCACACAAGCTTTGTGTGTTTTGTTTTCTTTTTTGGTGGGGTACGTGCTTTGTGAATTTAAGCCACTGTACAACCCAATAGGCATTAATCAGAAAGGAAACACTCCAGATTCCGCTTCAGTGCTGTTCTGTGATGCAGCCACATGGGCAATAAGATCTCAAGTCAGACAGCATTTCCTTTGATGTAGAATCCGAGCTGAGGAACAAATCTACCGAGTAAATAACTGCTCAGCTGCAGTTTCTTTTTCCAGCTCCCTGTCTTTCTTTCTCTTATATAATTCTGTTATTTGAAGCAAGGGCTCAACAGCATTGCACATTGCCTTTCAATGGACTTCAACACTCACTAGCCACCTTATTAGGACCCCCCCACCTAATATATGGTTGACTTCCCTTTTAATGACAGACTGGAATTGGAATACAGCCTACAAGATAAAAGTATTGTGGCCATGAATACAGAATAAACTCTCAGTAAAAATTGGAGATGCTCCTTTAAAAAAACAATAAACAGTGAAGCATTGAACCAAAGAGACGCTATTGGTTGCCATGGTGATAGCATAACTCGAGGGAGGAAGGACAAGATGACTTTGAAGTTCTTGCAGCTTAGTATGGGAATGAGCTTTTCAAAACAGTTCAAAGGGCTTTTCCAGCTTATACTAAAAAAAACCTAACAACACTCGTTAGCTAATATCATAATAAAAGGTAAATGGAAGTAAAATAAAAAAAAAACTTAAAATGGGACTTGAAGCTACTTCCTCTTTAACAGGTTACTTAATTTAATACACACATGAGTTAGAATGTATCCGTGGGAATAGGTGTTATATGCTGGTGCAAGTGTATTAGGTGCCCTAGACGAACCTTCAGCTTCACCTTCAATACTATAGAACCTTAATATAAAAGCATATTAAAGCAACTGAATTAGTAAGCACATTAAAACAACTATAAAAACACATTTGCACAATTTAAACATAATGATTAAAAACAACTTGACTTTAAAAGACACACATACACATAATGTAAAACTTACAATTAATAACATAATTAATACCTCATGCAGAAAGCCATCACTATAAAACCACAAACTTGAAACTAGAAATCCCATTTGCAAGAGCTTGGGGATCTACTCGTGAGATATTGCAAGATGTTCCTGTTAGGGTAGTGTCATCAGAGATTTCAATTAGTGCATCATAGATATCACCTAGCTGATAGCGAAGAGGTTTCAAGTCATGAATTTGACATTCCATCTTGTTTCACTCAATGGTTTCACTGTAAGATTAGTGTTGAAGCTGAGAAATACACATAAACATGTTGTGCTGGGTCAAAGAAAGCCATTGCCTCCAAGCAACACTTGGCAGCATCATTAACAACCAAATTCAAAGAATGTGCACTGCAAGGAACAAACAAGGCTCTTGGATTAACATCCAAAATTCTTTGTTGCACACCATTTTCTTTCCCCTTCATATTGCTTCCATTATCATAACCTTGACCACGTAAGTTTTCAATAGGCAATGAAATCTCTAACTGGTCTATCATACCAGTACCAGTTGTCTCCTTCAGTGGCACAAATCCCTAGAAATGTTCCTTTATGCATACAGGTTCACAATTATCAATGTCTGAGACTATGTCGACAAAGCGAAGGATTATGGTCATCTGTTCAACATGGTCTACAACAGGTGTACAATCTAGAATGGCTGAAAAGGACTTGGCAGCATGAGCAGATGTTAGGATGGTGTTGGATAAAAGCTGAATCAGTTCATTCTGCATATCTTTCCCAAGGTTGTGTACATGTGTCTCATTATCTCTTATCTTACTAAGATGCTCACCCATAAGTGGTCCAAACAAAGCTAGATATTCTATAGATTTCAGGAAGTTCCCATTACCAGAAGTGTGCAGTTTGTCGTGTGTTCCCCGAAAGGTCAGATTTTGCATATCAAGAACTCGCACTAACTCTCATTACTTTTCTTGTTTAATGAAGCGCACATTTTGTTCATCAATTGTTTTCTTATTTTTCAATCGCAGTTCAAGTTCCTTCCACTTCTGAAAATTCTCCAAATGTTCACAGATTATCTCGTGCGCTACTAGAATTGCAGACATGTTTTTCCAATATTTTGAACCTTTATCAGAAAGAGATGATGCACCAGTCGTGTTACTGATAAACAGCTTGCAACAGAAGCAAAACACAGAGTCCTTTGACATGGAACACTGTAGTCCCTGACGGTGCATTTCTTCTCCATTGGCAAGTCTCCTTTTTTAATGATTTTTTGAGAATGTTCTTTGATTATCATCTTTAGGGAAATTGAACTGCTGAACTTGTTCTGGCCCATGTTCCACCAAGATTTGTTGTGCACGATCACGATTTGGGTGGCAAATTGGCCCAAGTAGCAGGGTCACTGTAGTTCAAACTGGTGGCATTTTCACTTTCACATCCTCTCAAATCATTCAGGAATTCATTTGGTTCATCTTCTACATTCAGAGTATGTTCCTCAAACTCTACTTCAACTTGTGAGACTGTAGGTAAAACTGTCATCTCAGCTTCAGTCTCAGGCTGATCCTTTGAACTACCTTCATCTTGATGTTGTGGACGAAGTACTTCAGAAAGGAATGCTTCTTGCTTCACTTGTTCTTTTTTCCTGTCAGCCTTCTATTCACAATAAAGTGCTCCAGTTTCTATCTGCCATGATGTCAAGTCATCTGAAAAATTTTAATTTCATACCTAACAGACTTTTTCTAGAAAAACAGGATATTTAAAAACATATCACACAAATATTTAAAGTACAGTATTCTGAGGTAAAACTATTATTACGACATGTGTATTATATTTACATTGAAGAAATGTCTTGTTTCAAAGTCCACAGCAATATGAGCCCAGATAGAAATATCAAGAAAATGTATGTATGTACTGTAACAGTACTGATATAAATATAAATACTAATTAAATCAGACTTCAGGACTCAACATGAGCAAACTGTCCCTTTAAAAGTTTATACGATTTGCACTAAGCACATGGTGTGCACCACACAAAATGCTAATATGAGTGGTTTCAGCTCTTGGTGTGTTGCTTCTACACGTGATAAGTGAAGCCTTAGATAGAAGATTGAGTTGTTTTTCTCTTTACTTCTTTTCCAGTGTCAAACACTCTATGTAGTAATCAATTTCTGGCAGTGTAGATTAGCTGTTTTGATGCCCATGCCCTTCCTCGTCTTGATTTAGGTTTATTATCATGACAGGCTAATCAAAGAAACCACGTAAGCTTTCCATTTAAGGGTGTCACAATGTAAATTGATACATCTTTCATTCATGCAACAGCACAAGGACATTGGTGCTTCTTTAGTGACCTAAAGCTTGTAAATGTGATGGATTAGAGCATTTTCTAATTATGTTTTGCTGTATTCCAATTAAGTTAATTGTATTTTAGGCAGACAATGGATTATACACAGGTAATAATACTTATAAATCCTCCACTGGGCTACAAAACAAATAATCTCTATGTTATCTTGTAAATATTCTGGTGACATTTCTAGTTGTTACTGACAAATCTTGTTTCAGGATGGAAGTCTTCATTGCATGTGTAGAATAGTACTGGCGGGATGCTTGTTGTTACAGCTGTCAGGGTGCTACACATCTGGAGGTTCCAAAGTGTATTTATTTTTCATTAAGTGTCTCTAATTGCTGTGCATTTATATAGTAGTTACTTAGCAAATACTTCTGTAGTTACCCACAGTTAAAGAATCTCTAGAACCTGTGTGCTGATAACTTCACTCTGTTGGTAAGTGTCACAGTTAGTCAGATTTATATTTGGCAGGGCTGGCCCAAAGCAAGCCTGACTGTTAACCAAAGTTTTCAAACAGCTGACCCTAATTATCCTTTTGATTTGGTTGAGTTAACTAGGGGGGCAATAACTTTTTCACACCTGAAGATTGCATGTTTGATTACCTTGCCTACCAAACAAATGAAAGAAGCATCAAACTTTGATGTCATTTGCAGAAAATGCAGAAAATGAGACAGAGGGCAAACACTTTTTCATGGCACTGTAACTCCTCTAAATCATTGTGTAAAAATGCCAAACAAACTTGCTTGGTTGTCTCTTATTTATCTGAGCAGCTGTTGATCTTGATACTGTCATTCTAAAATGTATACTTTGTAGTGATTTAGTTTTTAACATAAAGCTAAACTAAAATGTAGGTTATGAATATCCAATGCAATAAAGAATAAAAAATGTGCAACTGAAACAGAAAAACCTGAGCTACAGTGAAATAAGAAATTTAAAGGGTCAAAACAGAAATAGTCAAGTAAAGCAAGTTTCTTGCCATGCTCAAAACAAATATGTATTTTGTAACCAGAAAACACTACAATATATAGCACTTATACAGCACTTTTATACAAATGTATTGCAAAGCACTGTATAGTACATAGCAGAAAAAAGCAACAGACCACAATACATTTGTGCAGCATGTCCATTTAAATAAAAATATATTGCAATTATAAAGTTACATTGGCTGTTGCAGTTGTGGGGGTGTTGTCTGGTGTGTGTATGGAATCAGGTGTGTGGGTGTTGTCAGGTGTGTGGGTTTTGTCTGGTGTGTGCATGGGTTCTGGTGTGTGGGTGTTGTCAGGTGCATCCATGGGATCAGGTGTGTGGGTGTTGTCTGGTGTGTGCATGGGTTCTGGTGTGTGGGTGTTGTCTGGTGTATGCATGGGATCAGGTGTGTTGGTGTTTTCTGGTGTGTGCATGGGATCTGGTTTGTGTGTGTTGTTTGGTGTATGCCTGGGATCAGGTGTGTGGGTGTTGTCTGGTGTGTGGGTGTTGTCTAGTGTATGCATGGGTTCTGGTGCATGGGTGTTGTCAGGTGTGTGTGTTGGATCAGGTGTGTGGGTGTTCTCAGGTGTTTGGGTTTTGTCAGGTGTGTATATGGGATCAGATGTGTAAGTGTTATCTGGTGTTTGCATGGGTTCTGGTGCATGGGTGTTGGCTGGTGTGTGCATGGGATCAGGTGTGTGGGTTTTGGCTGGTGTGTGCATGGGATCAGGTGTGTGGGTTTTCTCAGGTGTGTGTATGGGATCTGATGTGTGGGTGTTGCCAGGTGTGTGTATGGGATCAGGTGTGTTGGTTTTGTCAGGTGTGTGGGTGTTCTCAGGTGTTTGGGTTTTGTCAGGTGTGTGTATGGGATCAGGTCTGTGGGTGTTGTCAGGTGTGTCAATCTGCACTAGTCCATCTCCACTTCATGGCGGGAGCTAATTAGTCCTTAGAGAAATCTTAACATTTACCTTCTGCTATAACCATCTGCTATATTCACCACCCGCATAACCCAGGAATCTCAGGGCTTGAGGGTTATGAGTGTCAGTGCTATGAAGTGACCCACAAACACTTGACATGTAAAGGAAACACTGAATAAGTCCTTATGAAAAATCGATAGGTTGCGGATGCAACCCCGGTTCCCTGAAAGAGAAAATAACCATCAAGGTATGGGATATTGCCGTCAGGCAGTAGGATTGGCTGAGCTTTATAGCAAAGCTGCTGATAGGCCTTCGCGCGAGCTGACGTGTAAGCCCCCCCCCCCCCCCCCCCCCCCCCCCCCCCCGGGAGGTTACTATACGCAGCGCGCAGAGACTCTCTTCATCTTTTGCTCTCCAGGCCGTGAAGGCTTCGGGAGCGACCTCATGGCTTGATGGTTATTTTCTCTTTCAGGGAACTGGGGTTGCATTCGTAACCTATCGTTCCCTTTCAATTCGAAAATAACCATCAAGGTATGGGAACAGTGTACCCAAGCTGTCGCGAGGGAGGATTACGCCATAACACAACTGCGTAGGCAATACATCTAGGTATATGCGGAGCTGTGCCTCAGCGTCTATGCGTCTGTCCTAAGGTGGGGTATTAAACACTTACATTGGCATCCTGAGGTGCCATAGAGTGTAGTACAGATGCTCCAAATAATGGAGCAGAGGAATCCAGCACATTTAATCTGTAAAACCTCATAAAGGTATGCGGTGTAGCCCAACTGGCTTCCGCGCAAATATCAAACACTGGCACCCCTCTAAAGAGGACCCAGGATGTTGCCATACCCCTAGTGGAATGCGCATTCAACTGCCCTGGCAGTGGAAGACCTGCAGACTCATAGGCTAATTTAATAGCATCCACTATCCAGTGAGAAAGGCGTTGTTTTGACAATGGCTGACCCAAGGTCTTAGAACCATGGCATATGAACAGTTGTTCTGTTTGCCTTACGGTCGTTGTACGGTCAATATAACACCTCAATGCCCGCACAGGGCAGAACATGTGTAACCGTTGTTCCTCTGGAGAGGAAAAGGGAGGAGGATGGAACGCCATCAACTCGACCAGCTGGTTCATGTGGAATGGAGATATAACCTTTGGTAAAAAGGCTGGATTTGGGAGCATGGAGACCTTAGAACCGTCTTCTGCGAAGCGGATACATGAAGGATGCACTGACAGCACATGTAACTCGGTGACGCGTTTTGCTGACACCACTGACAGCAAAAACCTGGTTTTTATAGACATGAGCTTCTTATCCACTGTGTGGAGAGGCTCGAATGGTGCCTTGGTAAGGGCTTCTAGCACCACGTCAAGGCTCCATGACGGTAAGTTGGACGTTCTTGGAGGTCGCAAGCGTCTTGCGCCTTTAAGGAACTGAGATGCCAGAAAATGGCAACCTGGTGATAATCCTTCAATGCGTACATGGCAGGCTGATATGGCAGCTAAATACACTTTAAGTGTAGAGGGATACTTCCCTTCATCTAACAGTTACTGTAGAAACTGTAATATCACTGCCATAGGACAAGAGATTGGGTCATGGCCCCCCGCCAGACACCAATTCTGGAACAGCTGCCACTTGTACGCATACTGCGACCTAGTAGATGGCGCCCTAGCACTCTGGATGGTCAAAATTACCGCCGTCGAAAGCCCTAAGGCTGACAGGCGCTCCCGCTCATAGCTGCATGAGCTTGGGGTTTGGGTTCCAAAGCCGTCCTTCGGCCTGGGACAATAGGTCTGCTCACAGGGGAAGCTCCCGCAGTTGACCATGCAGTAACTGCACCACGCTTGGAAACCAAATTCTCCGAGGCCACCGAGGAACGATCAGTATCACTGTCTCTTGCTCTACCCTGACCTTCTCTAAGAGGGAGGGGAGCATCGGAATCGGTGGAAATGCATATAGGAGGACTGGCGGCCATTCGTGAGCCAGTGCATCGACTCCTAGGGGGCTGTTGGGGTCCCTCACCGAGAACTATAGGGGGCAGTGCGTGGTCTCTCGCGAAGTGAAGAGATCCACTTGTGCTATGCCGAACCATTCCCAGATGCATTCTACTACCTGAGGGTGGAGATGCCATTCCCCTGCCAGAGGGCCTCCTCTGGATAGGAGGTCTGCTGCGTAATTGGCTCTGCCCAGTAGGTGAACCACGAGCAGAGAGGTCAAACGTGGCTGTGCCCATAGCAACAGCCGTGTTCCCATTCAGTGAAGGCGGGGGGACCGTAGGTGTTGTCCGACTGCACCAACACGTGCTTGTCTAGGAGCACTGTCAAGAAGTGCCGGAGGGCGAGGTCCACTGCTTTGAGTTCCAGAGCATTGATGTGGGCTTACCTCCAGGGTCCTGACCACACTCTGCAGGTCCCTGAGCCGTTCCAGACTGCTCCCCAACCTTGGTTGGAAGCGTCAGTCATAACCATTTCCCTCCGGAAAATGGGACCCAAGCGAACGCCCTGGCGGATGTTTGACGGAACTTTCCTCCAGCGTAGTGCTTCCCAGCAGGTTCGGGTTACCATCAACCTGCGGTGCTTGTCTCTCTGCGGGTGTAACGCGAAGGCATTGAACCAGGCCTGTAGAGGTCTCTGGTGTAATAAGCCCAAAGGAAGGGCTTGTGAGGTGGCAGCCATCAGCCCCAGCATGCGCTGACACAGCTCCATGCTGATTGTTTCTCTCAACCTGAACAGGGAGAGACACCGTTCCAGCGAGGCAACTGTTTGTGTCGGCAAGGTCAATTCCACGGACACTGAGTCCAGATGCAACCCCACGAACTCGGTCTGTTGGTTTGGCACAAGGCGGCTCTTCTCTGAATTGACCTCCAGACCCAGCCGCTGAAGATGGTTTGTAACCATCACTGTGTGCTGCGCCAGCTGCTCCTTGGACTGCGTGCAGACGAGCCAGTCGTCCAGATAGTTCAGCAGTCGGACACCTTGAGCCCGCAAAGGAGCTAAAATGGCATCCATACATTTGGAAAAGGTTCGAGGAGCTAGTGACAGACTGAATGGGAGGACACAAAACTTGTACACCCTGGTCTGGAATGCGAAATGCAGATACTTGTGAAAATAAATGTGAAAGTATGCATCTGTCAGGTCCACGGTGGTCAGAGCCTCAAGGGCGTGAACTTCCACCTCCTCTAGGGCGCCATTCTACGCCCCGCGGTCCAGAAGATGGAGGCTGACCACGCGCTGCTGCAGCTGAGGGAGGTGTCTTAGCACCCTGTGGCCGCGATAGTTGCTGTGATGGTGTTCTACACCACTGATGCTCCTGTTGGCACTTAGGCTGGTAGGGCTTATGCAGCCACATTTTCGCCATCTGCTGGGATGCCTCCTGGACTTTAGTAGAGCGCTGCAGCATCTCCTCCACCGCTGGGTCAAAGGTGTGCCCCGGTGTGATGGAGCGTCTAGTAATGGGACCTTGTCAGACTCTTGGACTCTTGCCTGCGAGAGCCAGAGCTGACTTCTGGCGACTATTAGAGATGCAATACTCCTGCCCTGGGCCCGAGCATTTAGCTGGGCTATCTTAACAAGGAATTGAGCGATCAACGCCAATTCCGTCCTTAGGGACACCGAAAGGTGCTCAGGGAGGTCTTTTACCAGCAACGCCTGGTAGACTGACAGGAGGCTGGCCACATTGAACAGTCTGACTATCTCTGTAGCCGCTGCATAGCCTTTTTTTAAATGAACCTCCGTGATCCTTCACAGTCGATTAGGACATGCAGGGTCCTTAGTTAGGCCCGAGAGTGCCGGTTTCTTGACCAGGGCCACGAAGGCGACATAGACTGGTGGAAAAGACGCCAGTCCTGCCTCACTCGCTCCTTGCCTGGCAAATGTGGAAGCTTTCCGCGAAGTTGCTGGTGAAGAGGCTGGGGACCCCCAGGTGGATTGCACCTCCAAAATAAAGTCCGGGAAGGCTGGGAGCGTCCTGGGCTGTGGAGACTGCACACACGGCAACTCAAACAGCGACCTCCGAGGTAATTCCACAGTTGGCCACTCAATTCCTAAGTGGCGAGTTGCTCGCTCCACCAGTGACCACAAGGGGTGAAATGGAGCGAGACCGTGACTGGCGAGGGCGCTCCCTGCGAGGGGAGGGGCCTCTGTGTCAGATAGGCGGGCTATGGGAGCGTTCCCGAGCACATCTATGCTCTGGGGATCTCTGACCAGCTGTAAGATGGGAGGGGCTCCTCGATAGCTGTAATTTTACAGGTGGTGTAGACGACAGAGGAGCAGATACCGTGCAGGACGACCCAGAGGAAGGGGAGTGGCTCCCCATTGCGTTCCTCATCCTCTGGCGAAGAGTGCGCTGTTGAAAATTAGCACACAGCGAACAAAATGATCTGTCTGCCAAGGCAGATGCGGCATGCTCTGGTCCCAGGCATGCCACACAGTCCTTATGTTGGTCGCTCGCCGACAATTTAGCCTGGCAGGTGATGCAACGATGAAACCCAGACATCTTAATGGCGGGATGTATCGTAGTGTCTTGATCAATGTGTCAAATGCCGAGGTGTGTGTACTGAGCGGCGAGGCGTTGGTGCACCGAGCGTCGAAGGCCAAAGCGTCGAGAGTCGAGGTGCGTGTATTGCATGCGCAGAGTGTTGAGGCGCAGAGCATCGAGGTGCGTGCATCGAGCGTCGAGGTGTTAATGCACCGAGTGTTGAGCGCGGAAGCGTTGAGCATCGAGGTGCGTGCGCTGAGCGTCGGAGCACTGAACGTTGAGGTGCGTGCACCGAGCGTCGAGGTATTAATGCACCAAGCGTCGAGCGCGGGAGCGTTGAGCGTCAAGGTGCATGCGCCGAGCGTCGACGTGCTGAGCGTCGATGTGCGTGCACCAAGCGTCGAGATACTAATGCACCGAGCGTCGATCGCGGGAGCGTGGAGCTTCGAGGTGAGTGCGCCGAGCGTCGATCGCAGGAGCGTCGAGATACGTGAGCCGAGCGTCGAAGCACTGAGCGTCGAGGCATCGATGCACCGAGCGTCGAATGCGGAAGCGTCAAGGTGTGTGCACCAAGCGTCGAGGCGTCGTTGCGCCGAGCGGCGAACGCAGAAGCGTCGAGCGTCGAGCGTCGAGCGTCGAGGCGCGTGCGCTGAGCGTCGAAGCGTCGAAGCGCCGAGCATGGAGGTGCGTGCACCAAGTGTCGAGGCGTCGATGTGCCAAGCGTCGAACGTGGAAGCGTCAAGCGTCGAGGCACGTGCGCCGAGCGTCGAGCACCAACGCGCCGAGCGTCGATGTGCATTCACTGAGCGTCGATGCACCGAGTGTCGAGCGCCGAAGACAGCGACCACGCGATGAGATGAACACAATCCGCGGGTGGTAGTTTTAAGAGTGACTGTAAGTAGCAGGCTCAGCTCCGGGTCTGGCGAGATCGAGACCGAGGCTACAAATTGCGTGGCCTTACAGGTGCGCAACGTGTCCTCTAAACTCTATTCAATGCCTGTTAGGGAAATATATGAAAGAATAAGGAAGATGAAGGGCTAACGCAGAAAGAACGCCATGCCAAGGCAAAGCGTGAAAAGGACAATATAATTATAAAATTATATATATATATATGTATATATAGTGCTCAAAGGAGCAAACACTGAAATAAACTCAGAGAAGGGGCAGTAGCCAGCTTCTCAAGCTGAAGGCTGTCGAGTACAATCAGTGAAAAGTAAATCTCACAGAGAGAACTTACGTGCTCAGAGTCCTACAAAGGCTGAAGGCAAAAGAGGAAGAGAGTCTCCACGCGCTGAGTATAGTAAGCTCCCAGGGGGGCGGGCTTACACGTCAGCTTGCGTGGAGGCCTATCAGCAGCTTTGCTATAAAGCTTAGCCAATCCTACTGCCTGATGACAGTATCTCATACCTTGATGGTTATTTTTGAATTGAAAGGAAACTTAACATTTATCAGATAATTTGCTATTACTTGCATCCAGGGGCAAAATCAAGGAATCTTAGGGCTTGAGTGTATGAGATTATGGGGATCAATGCTATGAAATGACAATCAAACACTGCAGCAGTTCATATAAAAATCATATAATTTGTACACCACACTCACGCTGTGTATTGCATTAGCTTTCCTCCACTTCATGGCAGGTGAGCTAACAAAAATGAACAATATGATATTGATATTACTAACACATACTTATTCTTGAGTTTCGAGGTCCTCCATTCCTCTTTTATGCTCTGGAATTTCTCCCTCGCTAACTTCAGCCTGGCCTTGTATGGTTGCTGGGCCCAGCAGCGTGGGCATATCTTGCAGGCATTGTTGATCAATTGTTGACATGTCTTGCAAGCATTACTGATGGGTTGTTGGCACCCAGTGCACTTTTTATTCGTACTTCCTTGCATTTCTAAATCAATATAATTCAATAATACAGATATCAATGTTATAGTATGCATGATATATGATGTTTATTATAATTTTTTTTTAACTTGATACATGCTACACCTTATCCCTGCTACGCCGCTCCGCCCTCTCCACTCCGCCCCACTTCGCTTCGCATACCTCCACACCCCATCCAACTCCCCCACCCCTGTATCCACCACTTCGCTCAGGTTTGCCAGACATTCCTCTCGAAATCCCCATATCGGTGAATAAAACACATTTTCAGCTGTTTTCGGCACTTTTCCCCCATGAACATGTATGACATGTTCTTCAAGAACGTGAATTCAAAAATGTATATATAGGCCTATATATTACCACTATATTATTAGGTTTACTTTGCATGGTATGAATATAACATTCTTACAGGGGAAAGGGGGGGGGGGGTAGTTATGGCAGTTATGGCACCACGAGGGAAATGTCATTAATAAGTAAAAAGTAAAGGTGAGTTTAGATGTGTCATATTGACTAAAATGCTGCAGCCGAATTTCAAGCATTTTAACTGTATCTCACTCTCCCGTTTAGTAAGACCCCCCCAATCCCCCCATAAATGAAAGGTTCACGCACACCCTCCTCGCTGAATGGATGTCTGAATTGATTTTTATTTTATCTTAGCTAAAATATTACTTACTTAATTTATTTTATGCCTTTTCTGTATACAATACAAATTCTTACCATTTCATAATAAACATTGTATATTTGTAATGCCAACAAAGCTGCTTTTTATTCATTTTGACATCCTTGTTGCACTGCTTTACTCCCTTCTTTGATCCCCCCCCCTTCAAACGTCTCTCAAGTGAAAAGCTACTGTAAAATTCTACACTGAAACGTATATGAGAAATATTTTGCTTACTGGATGTGTGAAGCCAGTTCCTGTGGAGAGGCTGAGATGCGATGAAAAAACATGTCTGACTTTCAAAACTTTTCAAAATTGTGTTTAATCAGAGAATTTCAAAACTAGTGAAAACGTTATCCACATAATGTTTCTCTAGTGAGACTGGGTTGGGAAATTTCAGGTTAAGCATTCAAGCGCATTCAAACTAAGCACTGTCATTTGAGTGCTCAGTTTTGTGTACATGGCATTTTGCTTTTTGAATGTTATAGCATGGTTTTTTCATAGAAAGATAAGAAAGCACTTTACAGAATAATTAAAGAGAGACATAAGAGATTTCCAGAGTAATCATAAACGCAATACAGTCAGTTTAAAAAATATCTCCTATTTCTAATACCAGGGGACTGTCAGCACAAAATAATCCATTTACCCTAAGAGTATTTTCAATATTTTCAGTCTTGCACTGTAATGAAACATACATCAAAATGGGCAAAGATATATATGTTGGGTGCTGGTGGGTTGTTTGAGTTATCTTTCCTACTAGAACACGACTAAGGTTTTAAATACATTTTCTTATTAGCATTAACAGCATTACTGCTGATCCTCTTTTTGTAGGTAACTTTACTTATATTCTTATTATTAATTACACCCATTCCTGGTTTCTAACCCAAACTATATAAGAACATAAGAACAAAAGAAAGTTTACAAACGAGAGGAGGCCATTCGGCCCATCTTGCTCGTTTGGTTGTTAGTAGCTTATTGATCCCAAAATCTCATCAAGCAGCTTCTTGAAGGATCCCAGGGTGTCAGCTTCAACAACATTACTGGGGAGTTGATTCCAGACCCTCACAATTCTCTGTGTAAAAAAGTGTCTCCTATTTTCTGTTCTGAATGCCCCTTTTTCTAAACTCCATTTGTGACCCCTGGTCCTTGTTTCTTTTTTCAGGCTGAAAAAGTCCCTTGGGTCGACACTGTCAAGACCTTTTAGAATTTTGAATGCTTGAATTAGGTCGCCACGTAGTCTTCTTTGTTCAAGACTGAACAGATTCAATTCTTTTAGCCTGTCTGCATATGACATGCCTTTTAAGCCCGGAATAATTCTGGTCGCTCTTCTTTGCACTCTTTCTAGAGCAGCAATATCTTTTTTATAGCGAGGTGACCAGAACTGAACACAATATTCAAGATGAGGTCTTACTAGTGCATTGTACAGTTTTAACATTACTTCCCTTGATTTAAATTCAACACTTTTCACAATGTATCCGAGCATCTTGTTAGCCTTTTTTATAGCTTCCCCACATTGTCTAGATGAAGACATTTCTGAGTCAACAAAAACTCCTAGGTCTTTTTCATAGATTCCTTCTCCAATTTCAATATCTCCCATATGATATTTATAATGTACATTTTTATTTCCTGCGTGCAGTACCTTACACTTTTCTCTATTAAATGTCATTTGCCATGTGTCTGCCCAGTTCTGAATCTTGTCTAGATCATTTTGAATGACCTTTGCTGCTGCAACAGTGTTTGCCACTCCTCCTACTTTTGTGTCGTCTGCAAATTTAACAAGTTTGCTTACTATACCAGAATCTAAATCATTAATGTAGATTAGGAATAGCAGAGGACCTAATACTGATCCCTGTGGTACACCGCTGGTTACCACACTCCATTCTGAGGTTTTTCCTCTAATCAGTACTTTCTGTTTTCTACATGTTAACCACTCCCTAATCCATGTACATGTGTTTCCTTGAATCCCAACTGCGTTCAGTTTGAGAATTAATCTTTTGTGCAGGACTTTGTCAAAAGCTTTCTGGAAATCTAAATAAACCATGTCATATGCTTTGCAATTATCCATTATCGATGTTGCATCCTCAAAAAAATCAGGCAAGTTAGTTAGGCATGATCTCCCTTTCCTAAAACCATGTTGACTGTCTCCCAGTACCCTGTTACCATATAGGTAATTTTCCATTTTGGATCTTATTATAGTTTCCATAAGTTTGCATATAATAGAAGTCAGGCTTACTGGTCTGTAGTTACCTGGTTCAGTTTTGTTTCCCTTTTTGTGGATCGGTATTACGTTTGCAATTTTCCAGTCTGTCGGTACCACCCCTGTGTCAAGAGACTGCTGCATGATCTTGGTTAGCGGTTTGTAAATTACTTCTTTCATTTCTTTGAGTACTACTGGGAGGATCTCATCCGGCCCAGGGGATTTGTTTATTTTAAGAGCTCCTAGTCCCTTTAACACTTCTGCCTCAGTTATGCTAAAGTTATTTAAAACTGGATAGGAACTGGATGACATGTGGGGCATGTTGTCAGTATCTTCCTTTGTAAAAACTTGTGAAAAGTAATCATTTAACATATTTGCTATTTTTTTTTCTTCCTCTACGATTTTGCCATTTGTAGCTCTTAAACATTTAATCTCCTCTTTGAATGTTCTCTTGCTGTTGTAATATTGGAAAAACATTTTGGAATCGGTTTTAGCTCCCTTAGCAATGTTTATTTCTATTTCTCTCTTGGCCTTTCTAACTTCCTTTTTGACTTGCGTTTGTAGTTCTGTGTACTCTTTCTGCGTGATTGTATCGGCTCTACTAAAGTAGCCCAGCTTCATATTTTATATACTGTATCGATATGCTTTAGGCAATGTTAGGTAATAAACATTTTTATTTATTTTTTTTGTTCAAGTACATGTCTGAAAAAAGTTAATTATTTTACATTTTGGTATGTTTCAGTATACTCATTACCTTATCCTGGAGATAATTCAGGGTTTGAAGAAGGAATGCTAAAGAAAAGCTTGTCATGGTTTCTAAACATGTCACTCCTCATAAGATGTCCTCCTACTCAAACTAATTCTCAGCTCTCTCCACACCTATACTTTGGTCAAAGACATCAAGCTAAAAGGCTTTGCTTTCCGTATTTTCTTTTTAACTAATTTACCATTCTGAACACAGTTCTGCTGAAAATATAAGCAAAATAAAAGCTGCAGAATTTTCCAACAAATTGCAAGTGATGCGCGCATGATGTGAGTGCACAGCTAGTTATGGTGTTGAGAATAGTGCAAGTTAGTGTGTGTGTGTGTGTGTGTGTGTATGTGTGTGTGTGTGTGTTCGGGGGTGGGGTTGGAAAATCTTCAGTTCACATAAGCTTTTATGTTACTGGTGCACCCCACAGAAAATATAATGATTTGATCAATTTATATCCCTTTGGTATTACACACAGCTGAATTTTATTAGAAAATTATAAATAATTGGGGAATGACGCTGGCTTGCATCAGCCACATATTCATGATCATCTCGGGATTGCAGCAGTAAAATGCTGTAGAGAAATCCAGCTGTGGCTTTTATCAATGGTTTAAAAGGTGACCAAACCAACCCCTTTGTGTCTTACAAGCCTTTTCATCACAGCAACTGATTTCAGGGTGGCTCCGGCTAGTATTTGTACCATGGAACTGTCTGTATCTCTCACATAATGATAGACCAATCTTTTCATATGTTGGGAATTTGATTGACTCTTCATTGGTATTCCCTGGGCAGGGGAGCTCCAATACTCTCGCTTAATGGAGTTTCAAAAGCAGGAGATGAAAGAAAATGGGAATCTTTATCTAATTCAAGTACACAGAGTAAAAGATTACCAGTTGCCGTAGACACCAAACAAGGCTCAGGCAGCCTTGCTAGAGCTGGAGGTTCTGCTTTTTGCAAGACTATGAACAAACATTTGTCCTGATATTATGCAGAGTGTTAGCTTGGAAATACATTCTTTAAGATGTTACCCAAACTCTATTTATAATTATGTAGCATGGTACACAATTGAGAATTCTCAATATGATGATGGTCACTGTAAATTGAACAGTTACCCTTTCTTTAAGTAACACGAGGCTTTTTCACCTTCTGAATTTTGTCTGCAAGAATACCCATCGTTATTCCCTTCTTCATCTACTCTTAAAAGACTAAATCAATCTGCCTATGTACGAGGTCAAACGATGCAGTTACTCTTAAAGTTTCAAATATTAAATGTCGATGGAGAAATATTCATTAGAATATTGATCATTGCACTTCTAAAACTCTCTTCCAAATAGGTTATCATTCTTTATACCTGCCTTTATTGTTATGGAGGTTAAAGGGGGTGGAATGGTATGTTTTCAGTATCATTGTATGGATTGTTTTGTTTGGTTGATTTAAAAAAAAAATATATATATATATATTAACATGTAACAGAAGAAACTATGCACAAATATAGAACCTGGGCCAAAGAACAAGCTTTACAAAAGTATTATGTGGTCAATTGAATTGAATTAGAAGCTTGGAGAAACAATTTGACCGAATACAAGTTGGGTGTCCTCAAACCATTTGTCCTCTGGAGCATGAAATACACAATCGCTACCAGCCCATGGAGGGTAAAGGTCATCTCTGAACGAGTCTGCTTGAGTTTACTGGTAATTAGGTAATTAGGTACCTGACAATTTTACCTCCCTAACCTGTGGGAGAAACAGAGCCAATGCAACAGTCTCTATGGATTGAACCTGTGCTTCTCAACCTATATAACACACCCTGCAGTCCACACAGTCTGACCTTTACCAGGGGGAAAGTCTACTTGACTATTATAGTTTCAGCAACAAAAGCAGGTTTAATTCTTTTGAGAATTACCTTTTTTTTGTTTGCTTTAGTGATTTTTCCATGACGTCATTTGCTTCTTCAGAACAAAAAGTCAGTCTGTCTCCAGAAGATAAATACATTCACTCCTGAAAATAATCTTCTAATGTAACAGGTGCAATACTAGGAATTAGCTAAGAGCTGGTGCAATCCCCATAGAAAGAAAACTATGAACACTAATCTCATTGCTCTAAAGCAAAGTTAAAAGACAAGAGAGTTAAAAGTGCAGTGGTGAGGAGCTAACTCAATGGTCCGCTAATTCTAAGTGGAGAAATCTGTGAGCTGTACAGTGCAGAATTGCCACTTTTTCTAAAAGAAGAAATGGAATGTATAATGTTACAAAAGTTTTAAGAAACCGTTTAGGCTCACATACGAAGATCTACATGTACTGTAACTTTCAAAAGAAAAAAAAAGTCTGGTCAATGGGTTGAATAAACACTCTACAGAGTTTTAATTTACCCAAAAACATTTTCCATGTGATTATTTTTATTATCATGCTTTGTCCTCACTAAGTTGTTTCTTGCTACAATAGGTTTATAATAATAATAAAGCCAAGTGATTGTTTATTTAATACACTTTATCATTACTCCTGCTATGCCAGCTGTATAAAATATTCGGGTATTATTTTCAGTTTGTCCTATTAGTACTTTTTTTTTTTTTTTTTACCTTATTCAAGAGTAGTAAATGAACATTTGTGGAAAAAAAACAAAACATTTAACTGTTAACCAGTAATACGGGAAAATGAATCAGCTTTTTTATACTGAAAAGTTATAAAATTCAAAAGGTGTTAATAACTCCAAACACAGAGGCTTCTGTGTTTTGGGTTCAGGTAGCGTATTTGAGCTGCCACCAAACCAGTAAGATCTGGCATTGCTGTGCCAAGAGTTTTCAGAGTATGTTAGCAGATGTTAATATGGGGGAGGTAAAGAGAGTCACGACAGACAAGTTCCAGTCATTCAAAGTTGTTTATATAAATAATGCTACAATACACTTGTACGTGCAGCTCAAACAGAGGGTGCAGAGGGCACGCTTTCAAGTCTGCAGCCTTCAGCCTCTCGCCTATCACGGTCTGCTGGGACAGCGTGGCTGCTCCGCTTGCTTGCTTGTTTGCCCACAGAACAGCCTTATGCCCCGCTGCCCCTCTTGCTCCCACCTGGCTCTGTCTCAGTCTCTCTCCCTGTCTCTCAGTCACAAGTGGAGCAAATTTATAAATGCCTTTTCCGCCCTAGTATGTGTTTGTCATATAATTTTGTTTAAAATTATATGAGAGTTGAAAATGGAAAAAGTGAAAATTAACCTTATTTTTTTTAAAGCTAAAAAACTAAAAAAGAACCAATTAATTTTTTTTTTTGTTATTCGAAGGGAGTTGGTAGTCAAAATGCCGCTCTGTCACTATCTCACAGTCAAAATTTACTCTGAAAGGCGAGCAGAAATGTTGTGATAAATGTTTATGTCAACTGTTTTTATTCTATAATGAAATATTGTTTTAACTGAATTGTAAATAAGATGTCCTGACTGAAGGTGCATATTGTAATAAAGGTAAAGATGCATTCTATTGTAACTTACAGCTAAGCGCAAATACTTACCGTCCACATAAACTAAGGATTTGTCTGTTGTCAAAAAAAGCAGTCAGATATCAAGGAAACAATAAAATTCATGTTGACTAGGGATGACTCACACATGACCAGACAAGCATTTGAGCACTCTGCTGATATGGTGAAATCAGCATGTAGGTGCAACCTAGTTGTGCAAAGATTTGGAACAGAAAATGAAGTGGATTGAGCGCCCCTTTTGCTATTATGAACATCCGCTCTTTAAATACCCCATAAAGATGACCGCTGATGAATCAGTCAAATAGATTTAAAGGATTTTCAGACTTGATATTGACTTTGAAACGCCCTGTAGATACTTTTCAATGATATGATTAAGCAACCTTCACATTGCCTGGACAGATAGCTGTGGAAATAAGATCAGGAAAGATCCTTTAGAACCTCTTGGGATCCAGAAAGACAGCTTACTTTCTAATAGAAGTTTGTCTGATGTTTTCACTATATTTGGGGGTTCATTACTTACATGTACATGATGTTGCTTGCAAAGCTAATATGCAAATGATGTTCTACGAAAAAGATTCAGTAACTCTGAAGTAATTACCATTATTGCTAAGCATTACTGAATTATTGCTTAGTTTCTAGTACTAGTGTGTACAACCCAAGCACTGGTATGTAAGGAGTAAGTTCAGCATCTCAAGGAAGGGCTAGAGAAGGGTTTACTTTCTCTACTTGATCTAATGTGAGCTGTTGAACCACAAATAATTAAACAAGTAAATCACAATGAAATGGCTTGGGTGGAAATAGCCATCTGACTGCCTGAATAAAGCAGCTGGTGTTAACTGCTTGTATCTCTCTTTGCCCCATCACAGATTTTGTTTTAATTCATGATTCATTTTTTTGTCTTTTGGAATGGGTCATTTATTAATTACAATAAGACGGCAAGTTATTATTTTCTTCGTGCTTAATTACGCACCATACAGAATATCATTTCACAGCGTACCTTGGTGCGTCTTTTTGCATAAACTTCTGTCATCCCATATAGCATTTACCACAGCACATTTAGCAGTATAATTATACAATGTGTTTATCATAGTTTACCAAGGTTTGCCATGTTATATTTTAATATGCTTTATTTTTTAATATGTCTCTGTGTTTTACACTGTTTATCTGTGCTTCATCATGCTTTTACTGTGCTTTATTACACTTTGCTGTGTTTTTATTACAGAAAACTTTGACTCTATTATTAAGGCACTATGCTAAATGGCTGTCATTTAAAACCTATATACCATGCCTCTTGACCGTTTAATATTATGTTGTCTGTGTTTTTGTTTTTTTTTTACTGTGGGTCAACAAAGCTCCAAGGTTATTGTGTGTTGTGGTGTGCTCTGATTTAATTTATGATTACATGTTTTTCAGATTATGATTTCCTTTTCTCTTTCTACAATTACATGCAGTCTCTTCCCAATAAATCTCATTGACTCGCCTCCTGGGTACAAAGAAATCTGTTGAGTTGGTACATGGGAGCTGCTTTGAATCATTTACATAACCATATCAGAATATAGAGCAGTGTGAACATTTATTAGAACAGCTCAAGATTTGTCATTTATATCCTTTATATACCAACCTGCATGAAAACCTTGGGGTGTGATATAGAAATAATAGACGCTCATGTGTGAAAATGTTAGACCGCTTTGTGGTTTAATTAGGCGCCGTCCTTGTGTTCCTTTTCTTGCCTATTTTGACAATTTTCTAAGATTTTCAGTTATATTGGTTTGACTTCATATGCACAACAAATCAAAACAACAGAAGTGATGGGGTGTTCTAATAAATCTGCATATGACTTTAACTATACATTCATTTTATTCATTCCAGCTCAAGTGAACCATATACATGGGATGTGTATCCTCCATATGCTTTTGATGATCTATAAATGTGAAGAGATAACGGTTCTAGGGAATGTGTATGCGTTAAAAAGAAGAGCTGTAACTCATGCCCCACATGATGTCTAAAGAAAGTAAAAATACCCATTTTGATAAAATAATTTGACTCCTTGCAGCAGATGATCAAATATGATTTTGAAGTTTGTTTCAAGGGATTTTCAACACCAAAGAATCAATGACATGAGAGATGGAGCAGCCTCCCTTGCTCCATTACGCAGGATTGAACCGCATATATTTATTTATGATTCTTGAATGACAATTCTTATCCAGTATGCACTGAAATGGTCCAGTTGCACCACACTATTTGGCTACTTGGATAAAAATGCTGAAAGAAAAATCAATGCAACCCCTAATTCTTCCTCTTGTTTACTTAATGAATGTGTGGGAACTGATGATGTGTGTAATGTGTCTGAGCGAGATTCTGTTGTTCCAGTGGAGATTGGTTGTCACGTTTGCACACCGATCAAATGCATTAAACAAATGTTGTGTTCACTTTGGTAAGAGTGAAGCTTTTGGGAAATAAATATGTTTCTTTTAAACTTCTGATATCATACATTGTTCAATATAGTACAGTTAATTCCCTGTAAGCTGAATTTCAAGGAAAAAGCTACAATTGTCCATGTGTGGGAGTTTAGAAATTTGGGGCAAATGGGCTTAGCAGGCAAGGCAAAAGCTATTTCTTGCTAAAGAACACGAATGATAAAATCCATCTGCCAACACACCACAATTGATTTCCAGCTGAAAATTTCCTCTTATCCAAATAGGCTGTTCTCTCTTGTAGCTAAAAAAAACTATTTTAGCATCATGTAATGTGCTCTACTTTCTAAACAGAATGTATTTTTTGTTCAGCTGTCTAAACTATCAGGTCCCATTGGTTTTAGGTAACAGGGCTCTAATCTAAACCTATATCCCTAGATACAACCATTTGACAGTTTGTGAGCTTTTTATGTTATTTTGTCCTTTTGCTTTCTTTGAAAGTGTCAGTTAATTAATATCTATTTTCCGAACAGCTATAGAGAAACTTGCCATTGTTGGTAGTGACTAATCAATAAATATGCCTGCTGGGTTGAACTGCAACCTGTAACTCCTCCTTGCAATCAGTAACCAATCACTGCTTGGCCCGCAGCTGATTGCATTTGAGTCGTTTTGTACACTGACAACTAAGTACCCCCAACAAGATGGCCGACTTCCTGTTTCTGCCCACCGTCAAGTCGACCCATCTCTGGGGAAGTGTACTACCAACCTTACATGACTCCTTTCTTTCTCTCTTTGTCACAAGAAGCCATATAGTGTAGAGTACATGCAGGGAAATGACTGGAAAGCACTTTTATGGCTCATTTGATGTGCAGTGACGTAGACATACTAAAGAGCTACCCATGACAGAACATCAACAGTTATCACACCCAGTGTCACTTGTACAAAGACATCAGTTTGAAATATGTGCCCTTACTGTTAAACACAGTTATTATTTAAAGTTGTTTAGACCTTTCAATTTGCTTGAATAAATACCTAAGGAGTCTTGACAATAAGGCAACCTGACCTTCACCTTGGAGATACTGTATGTGCACTTCATATAACTGGATGATACTGAAGTTTGAGATAGGATTATATGTGTTAGTATGTATTTACAGTTCAGCCAGCTAACAATAGACAAGGTCAAGTTAAATTAGTGTATATAATGTTAATGAATTATGCACTAATTGCATCCCCTTTCTCGAAATCAGATTTTGGGTCTTATTTTCTGTGACTTTCTATACCTAGACAAGCTGTCTGAGTCAACTGAATAAGGTTTTCCTGATGTGTGTACATGCAAACTAGAAGGACCTCATTACAGTAGTCAGAGTGTCTTCTCCTCGCAAACTGTTTTTGTCAGACATTCAGCTTCGCTTCATAGACCAGACATGAACCACAGTACAGGATATGGCACTCATGAAGCCACAAGACAATGTTCTATGGAGCATATAAACATATTGTTAACATCTAAAAATTCACCAATTAGTAGCATTTCATAATCCTGCATTACATTTTGAATACACTGCCTGCATCTAACGACATTAGTGACATTGAAGAGTCTACATCTTTTTAATGCTAGCATATGTCATATTTAGGGCTAGGAAATTTGTACTAAAAGTCATAGGGATGAAAATTCTGTTATATTAAAATATAATATACCTACATAAAAATAAAACTGGTCTGTCTATAAGCAGGAAAAAAGCAAAATGTATCTGTTTGTTTTTTTGTTTTTTTTTATGTATTATGGTTTTCACAACATCAGGTTCAAGTTTAAATCCTGCAAATCTGTAAGCTTCACAATGTATATCATAACAAAAATGTTTATTTTACATAACATTCGGTGGGTTTTCTACAGAACAGCAAACAAAAACTGTAGGTTTTACATACCTTTTAAAAATAACATTTGAAGTTCAAAACTACTGTCTCTCTGTGTGCATCTGTTGCTTCTGCTGCTTCTGGTATAGTTTCCAGTTATTTTAAATTCTGGTTTATTTACATATTATTCTGATACAACATGTTGTACATTGAGAGATCTGATGCTTTTATGGAACACCGGTCATGCCAAAGTAGATTTTTGTCTGCAGCAAATGATCTTTCTTCATCAACACTATTTACTGGTTCTGTCAAGCACCTGACTGGTACAGAGTTGTCTTCAAACAGTGGAACGGCCTCAAACATGCTGAGCTATTTCTCTTGATTTGGGTCAAAGACCCGACAAGCATTGGATAATTCAATGGCAGGTTAAAAATCGGGCAGTAGAGTTGCACTGCATGTATGTTTCAATTTGTTCAGCGCTGTCAATCAGTGCCTCTCTGCTGATTGCATGATCACATTAATTGGCACTACTCTCCGCCCACATTGTGAGATCATGCATGTCATTTGTCACAATATGTGAACACATCACAGATTCTTCATATTTTGTCACGGTATGCATGATACAAGGTGCATACTGCTGTAAAATGTTCAGGTGTTCAATGACTTCTGGTGACTGGCACAAATCGATTACATCTTCAATTCATGAACTGGTACCCACTTGGGTAACTGTCTTAAAGTTCACAGTTTCCAACAGAAGCACATTTTGTTTCCCTTAATAGTTTAGGTTACGTTTTAAATACCGCTTCAGAGCCATGTTGTCTAGGGTATTTAGGGGAAGATGTGATGCACAGAAGGCCTCAATAAGCTTAAAATGTCCTACCCGTCTACTGGGATGTTCTGTTTTCAGCTGACACATATCTGACAGTTTTTTTTTCTCCTTTTTTCGGATTCAAAGGAATCTGCTTAACGTTTGTGGCACAATGTCTCCAAATGTTTATCACAGCTGGCTTTACCACTGTAATTTAGCGGTATGTTGAACGTTGAACAAAACAATAAATCTCCACTTTTTGGGGGGTATTGTGCAGCTCGTAACTGTGTGCTTATTTTTGCAGTTTTGCTCATTTTTAAAATGTTTGCAATCTGGCAAATTATTGAGTAGTGCGAATGGCTACATTACAAAGTAAGGCAACCAAGCTAGTTCAACATCATTAGCGCTAACGTTGGTTGAGATGGAGTAAAATAACGGACACCAATAATATTCACGGAATCTGTGACACCCATGACCACTGTGACTTAATCCCAGCCTTAGTCATACTGTTCTCCCTATCTTCTAGCCCAATCAAGGCATGAGAGAAGCAAAATAAGAAAGCAATAAGTCTCCAATAAAAGTTAACCATGGTAAATATTATCATGTCATTGTGCAGTTTTTCCCATGCTTTTTCCATTGTTATACTATGTGTTTATGGGCTTTACCATGGTTTGCTATACTATTTTTTTTTTTAATACGAGGTAATCACATTTCAGTAGGGTGTGCTATTCACAATGAAAATAGGGCTGTGACTAAATAGAACTGTACTGGTGAGACACTGAAAATCAAATTGCAACACATAAGGTGATGATGGCCATTGAGTGTGGGAGAGAGTTTGTAATTTTAATGATAAAGTGAACCTATAATTGTATGCAAACCTTCCCGAAAAGTGTTTATTTATTTATTTATTTTCTGAAATGACACACCACTTTGTTACCCCCCCCCCCCCCCCCCCCCCCCCCTCATCAAATTCCAGCAGGTACATCATAGCAAGGGTCATTATTCAGTCAATTCTATTTACTACTAGATTTGTCATGTGTTTTGTCGGCTAGCTCTTAAGGATGTTGGTCCTACATCCTTTGTGGTTCAAATTGAAATGTTTTTCAGCAAAGTGTATTGAATACTAGTGACAACATTTAATAAATGCTGTTCTGTCATATTATCAAAGGGTGTCTCATTTCTAGATTTCTGTTGGTTCTGAATTTGGTGCCTTGTCAGACCAATAAAAAAGGAACATGTCCATCAATTTGTTGCAGGGAATAAAAAATGATAACCAAATGGTTTTATTTTATGTAGATACATTCTTGGACAATATCACTGTATACTTGCATGAGTGGCAAAACTTTAATGTCTCCCACAATATTGGCACATAAGCAGTAAGGTCAACATAAATATACTTAGTACAAACAGTATAAAACACACATGCTTTTTTTAGTCCTTTTCACAATTTTCCATAGTTACGGGGTAATAATAAACTCCAAGACTAATTAAAGCCATATTCCCTCTGTGTAAAATATCTTAAAAGAAAGAAAATCCAGAAAAATAAATAAAATACTATTCTTAACAGGCTGATATTTGAACTGTGTTGTAAAATGTTTTTAAACATCAAAAAATACCAGGCATGCATTAGCAAATTCAAACATGTAACACCTCAATCAGATCTGTTATACCATCAATTACTTCAGTTAAAATAAAAAATACTATGGGAAGAGATTTCTTTTTTTTCAATATACAGTTGATGGTCACCAATTTCTGGTAAAATATATGAAACACAAACATGGCAAACAAATAAAAGGAATATACATTTTCAAGAAACAAAAAAGAAAATCCACCGACAAACCTCACCTCAGAGAAGAATATGGCTTCAAAAAACGTGAGCATCCAAGAAGCAAAAAAGTGAAATTCACACAACAAAGAATGACAGAATGCAAAAAACCTCACAAACATTACAGAAAGGTTGGAAAACTTGCAGTTTGGAAGTACATTTACAGACAAAATAGCTCCTCTGTTGTCTCTTTGTTGCGATGCTTCTGGAGAACACCAGGAAGGTGAATAAACTCTTGGTATCTTGAGGTGGCACAAGCTTGCAAGGATATTTCACTGCCAATGTCTCAGTCATCCAAGAGGCCTGTTTACTTTTACTAAGGAAAGATGTCTTTATGTAACTCGTCAGCGTATTTGGGTCCTCCAAAAAATATGGAACCTGCAAATGAAGTCTGGCCAACAAGCTCCTCCAAAGGCCTGGCAACTCTGTGCAGGACAGGATGAGGCCTAGGCCAAGGGGACGGGTGACCAGACGTCTGGTTCTCACTTCTCCTGTAGCTGGTACTGCCTAGATGACAAGCTCATTGTAGCTCACATACTTTTTCTTAGCTGCGGGGCCTGCAAGATAAAAAAGAATGGTCCAAACTTGAGTCACAAATGGAGTAACCCAGCACTTGGGTAACAAATCACATCTTTGCTTCATTAGTTGAACCAAAACATTCTGAAGGGAAGTGATTTTATTATAACAGGTTATTGTACTGACAACGGTAGTATAACTAGTGCTCTGAGGCGTAGGGCTGAGTCGGTATACCGGTTTTGCAGTTTAGTGTGGTTTAGGTACATTGTGGTATTGACACTGTTCCTGTTAAGCTGCACAGCAAATATCATAATTACATTTTATAATATCTAATGCTATGTTCCTGTTCCTATGAACAAAGTGAAGGAAATGGCCATTTTCATATGAATACCTTTTTATTCAATAACCTGTAAAAAAAAAAAAAAACTCAGTACTACACAGCTTTCTCACCCAGCCTCACTCTTGAACATTTCAACCACCTTTACCTTACTGCCAGTCACCTTAATTACCGCAGTTTTAACAATGCAATATGGCTACACAACCAAGTCTGTTACATCTGCTGTACACATGTAGTCTCTCAAAGCACGCTGCCCTAGTCCAGCCTCCAACATGCTCTCTTGACTGATGTGGCATATTGTTTTTATTTTCTGTGATTTTCTTTATTGTTTGCAATTCAACAGCTGAAATCACTCCATATCCAATGTCCAATCAACTGTCTCACTAACTAGGTGATTAAGTGCACATGCTTCAGGCATAGTCACTCAAGCGTGTCATGGTCAAGGATAAATGTTTGAATGATTAAAAAGGAACCAAAAACATTTTGTCAATGTTCATCATTTATATACTTTTTTGTCCCCAAAATAAATGTGTTATAATATATGTGTTAATAAATGTGTTATCTTTTGATGCATGGTATATTTTAAATCATGAGTGATACATATCCCACATTATACCCGGTGCATCAATACATACACACCACATAAAACATAAAACATAAAAATACACACATGGGCGGGGCACCCCACCACAAGAACACACATGCAATACATTTAAAATAATAAGAGAAAATGAACACATAGCCACAAATGGTAAAATACATGAGAAGTTGTTTTTAAAAGTTGTTTAGGATGCCCAATTAAAGCACAAAGTGGTCTAACATGTCCACATGAGTGCCTATTGTTTCTATATCACCGATTACTGATCAAATTTTTTTATTCTCAGATCCAGAAGTGTTGATGCAGGTAGGCATATACAGGGTATAAATGACAAATCTTGAGGTGTTCTAATAAATGCACATACTTTTGTGCACTCTGGAAGAGTCAAAGTATAAAAAGTAAACATTCTGAACGTTTTTTCAATTAACAAGAACTAAGACTCCCAGAAGTCAGCTGTCTTCCTTCATGACGGGTTAGGGTTAGGGTCAGGGTCAAAATAGCGGAATAGACATTCATATATTTTTCATTCACTAATTACTATTAAAATTAAACTGCATATTTATCATAAAGTGTGCATTTTGTATATAAGAAAATGTAAGATCTGTAGCTATTGCCAAACGTTTTGTACCACCTAGAATTCTAGGACTGAGGCATTATTTAAAAAACTGTTTGAACATAATTAAGATATTTTATTTAATATCTCTCTAAAGAAACTACAAAAGTCTAACGTAAGCCATAATAGCAGTACAGTATTTCATGTTAGATTTTAAAATGTTTTTTGTGAAGTATGTGGAAAACTACAAAGCGGTATTTAATTCAATACGTTAAGGTAACATTATTCAGCAGGTTTCTTTCAACTTTATGAAGCGAAACTAATTAGTTGCACATGAGGTGAGCAACCGGAATAGTTTTGTTAGGTCTGTCTGCTTTACACACTGTTTAATTTCACAGACACAGCAGAGAGCAGCAAGCAATACTGGATCAGATAAATAACACTTCCACAAGCATCTCTGTCTATTTCAAGAAAATACTGAATAAGATACAAATAGCAGATATTAATTGTTGCTATCTGCCAATATAGGCAATCTTTATTCTTCACTGCTAAGGGTGATAAACCCTTCTAAATCTGAAAGGAATGCTTGAGTTTACAGAGCAGCGCACACTAAACACAACATTGCCAATTCTGTTTTTCTTTTGAAGTGTCCTTTTACATTTAAAGTAATAACAGAAAATCAGTGAAGGTCATTGTGAAAGAGGGATCAGTAGTAATCCATTATTAATTTATTTTATATCATTCTGACAAATGTCAGTAAAAGGTTAGATAAATGTTACCTACCCTGTTATACAGATAATCGTACAATATAAAAATGACTGGCACATTAGTCTCTAATTATTTGAAGTAAACACAAATATGTCGTAGAGTCATCTCATAATAATTACTGAAATACACATACAACTCATGGTGCCAGTGTGAAATATTCATGGAATCACCAGAGGGTACAGTGCAGCGTGTGTCGTTTATAGACCTGCGTATGGGCAGTATGGCTGTATCGAGAGCTCAGCAGGGGACTAGGCTGTCAGAGTTACAGTAGTTGGTGTAAGAATAGGCATGCAAGCCCACTTAATAATTGGGAGGGTTCCCCTGCTTATGTTCTGTTATTGGATTCTTACTCTCACTTTAGGCTGAGCATGGGAGTGGTTTGCAAGGTGGCGGATGTGATTGGGTTGGGATGATGTCCATCATAGGGTTTTGTGAGTAGGCAGGGGGATATAAATATAGCTTGTGTGGTTCAGTGAGTATAGAGCAGGGGTGTCAAACTCCAGTCCTCTAGGGCCGCAGGGTCTTCAGGTTTTCATTCCAACTTAAGCTCTCAATTAACATAACTGACCTAATTATTTGTTGAATTTGACATATTTAAGTTTAGTTGATGGTTTTAAAAATACACTTGATTCAAGGTGCACTACCTATGAAACATTTTGAGGCCTGAAAAAAAGTGTTAAATGTGTCCAGTTAATCAAATAATTAGACCAATTAAGTAACTGAGAGCTTGAATGGAACGAAAGCCAGAAGACACTGCGGCCCTCTAGGAACTGAATTTGACACCCCTCGTATAGAGAGTTGAGAACAGATGCAGCTCTAGTCCTTTATTTTTGGCTGGAATAAAGCAGTTATGACTCATCTCATTTAAGTTTCAGTGCTGTGACTGGCTCGTTATTGGTCAAATTGTATTTTGTTCTGTAACCGGTCTTAAGGTACAGAATATAACCCATTCCACTTTCTCCATGGTATGACATTTACCTCACTGTTTAATGACTAAAATGGAATCTCATACATCAAGATGGCTGTATTGGAGAGAAGGATTTGGGTATATGTACGTTTTCCCAAAGTTTTTTTTTTTTTTTTTTTGAAAGGAAAAAAAAACATCTTATACTATCAAGAAACAACCTAGTTCTGAATAGGATCAGTTCAAATAGTGAGTTTGAGTGGTTCGAGTTAAACAACATTATGTTTAATTCCCTTTTAAACAAAACTGGGACAAACTTAGCATTCAAATTAGGGCTCAAACGTGTTTTAACAAATTATACTAGTGGTGATGAAAATAAACCCAAGTGGTAGAATATCGCTGCATTGAAAATGCCATTTTAAATATGCCGTCCTATAATATCACAAGCAATAAGGTCTTAGGAAACAACTTGAAAGGCATTACTAGTTTCCTCATCCACTGTGTTTGGAAAAATGGAGCAACATAACTCTCAAGAACAAATGACCCCTGTTAAAGATCTCGTTTTATTTGACAGCGAGAATGTGCAAGACAATGACTGCTTTTGCATTTGCAGCTAATGCAATTTCAGAAAGCCACTAGCTCACAGCACTAACCCTACTAGCACTACAAAAACACTTGCACTATAAATTTCCTAGTGGGTATCTCTGCTGATTAAATTCACAGGAGCCTTGGCAAAGCCACGCCAATGGACACGACACAATTATATGTAAAGCCCTCTTCTACATCTTGTACTACACTCTCATAACTTTAAGAAACTCCCCATCGAAGAACGGGCAATGGTGTGTGATTCACTGTTACACATTTTCAACCCTGATGGGGAGCTGAGGTTGAAAACTCTAGAACCATGCCTGCAGAAGAGCCTGGCTCTTTAGCTTAGTGGTTAAGACACTCGCTAGTGGTGTTCATGTCTCCACCCCTGTTACTTCCTCAAGGTTACTTTTAAGGGACAATATACTCAGAAAAAAGCAGCATGTTCTCCCCTAGAAACTATTTAAACATTTTATGTTCATTTTGAGTGGTAAATGTCTGCTTATTTTAGCCAGCTAGATTTTATGTTTATGACCAATGAGATGAACGTCATTTGGTGAATATCCTTCTTTATTTAAGCTTCCTGTTTTCTCTAGATGGATAATATTAGTCATAGCATTTGAAACACATGCCTGTGCTCAGACAGTGCGTGTGCAAGTGAGTAGAGCACTATAGGGCCCATTCAGTCATGAAACTGACTACTGCTAAAGATGAAGCAATCAACTGACTAGAACATTGTCATGAATATCAAACTGTTTTTTGACTCCTGGTTAAAACTTTGTAAACAGGATCCTAGTTCACTTGTGCAGAACCACAGTGCAGTAATCTGTGCTGCTGCACCTGCTCTATTTTAAATGAATGATAGAAAGTTATGATTCCTCCTTGGGTCTACCCTGTTGAAAATCCCAGCCACTAAGTATTTAGCTTCTTACTGGGCACCCAGCAGGTATATATAATCCAAAACAAGGATCACAGTAAACAGGTGTATTTTAGAATGTAGACAACACATAGTAAATCTATTTCTTGATGGACATTTCTTCCAGATTAACCAGCTCCTCAACCAAGTCTCCTGGACCAGCATGGCCAGCTGAAAACCAACGAACACCGACCAGCATGCATTTAAATTAAATAAACAGTGGAGGATTTTAATAAAGCCACACCTGTAACCCAACTTGTTCCCCATGACACAAGCTTGGTCTACAGTAGACAAACAATTTATAGCAATACACATGTAATGATCCAAACTGTTCTATAAAGGTAGTTGCTTAAGATGATACTGATGTTTTTTGTAATGCCTATTGGACCATGCATCTCTTACATTATCATCTTTGAGCTAGAATGTGTACCTGGTTGATTGTAGTAGAAAAGATTCATACATACATGAATACAACAACACGTTCTTGAAGAATTCAACTTCCTGTGTCTTTAACTGTTAATTTCTTTCCAGTCACTGCATCCTTAATAATCTCGGTGGAAATAAGAAGCTGATGCTGTTTCCAGATATATGCATATTTCATTAGACCAGGACACACCATGAGTGGTGAATCATAGACTGCTTGACTAGAAGTAACACCTTTTGTGGCAGATTCTCCCTTTTCTGTATTATCCAGAGTTTTTTGAGGTTTCATTTTGTATCAGGTTCTCAAACTTCCCAAAGAAGTTATTTTCTTGTCAGGATAGAGTCATTAAAATGAGAATGTAGAATTTCAGAAATAACATCAGCAGGCTTAGAAAAAAATGTAGTTTTGATAGATACAACAGTATAAATTGCTGATAGACTGGAGTAAATTCTAGAAATGGACCCCTTGAAAATATGGCATACAAACTAAGAGGGTTCTCGCACCTTGCAGTGATATCATTTGAAACATTAATACATATACGTTTGCTATAACATGTTTATCTTTCAAAACTGCATATACATATATGGTAATATTAACGTTTGCAGATTCAGAAAACGTTAGTAGACTGATAATGTGCATAAGTAATACTTTGAGAAGCTTTGTATGCCAGCACTAGGAAATCAAGTCAATTCTATGTTGTTTACTGTTGTGATTTCTCAACATGCTGGACCACCAAGCTGCAAATGGAAATTTGAATGACAACACAAACAGCAAGAGGGACAGAAAAGGTGCTTCATCTAAATTTCACAGAACAAATAAACTCTCTTAAATCTGAGAATTAACTCACCCAAGATATTACTATAATTAACAAAGAAATTACATTTAAACCCAGATCCCTGTGTACCAACTGGGTCTTATTAAACTGTGTTGATAGATTTAAATAATCTCACTGTGCAGCTCCCTGTAACACCTACATACATTCACTAACACAACACAAAAGCACATATCATGTTTTTATTTTTATTAAATAATAACATAGATTCCATTGTTAACTGGATTAGAAACCTGTTTTAATTACATGGAAACTACAGTGTGCTATTCCGATTGCTAGTCTTTTTAACTAAAATATTAATTATACATATTAATATTGCTGATTACATTCATTTGCCCGTAATCATCTTAATTAGTCTTTGCGTATGAACACAAAGAGTCACAGATAAGGGTTTGCACATGACTAACTAATTCATGTTAATTACAACTGAATATTAATAAGGGTGGTGAAGGGACATTTGCTTCATATTATTTAAATATAAAATCAATAGGAACACATATTTTAATTACTGACACTGCACTCAGTATTACCACACAGAGAATGCAGAGAGCGCATATAGCTTTTTTATATAGCTTCAGATTTACATGACAGTTCTGAATTATTTAAGCCTCCACTAACATAACTGTTAAATTAAGAATACATGCACAGTTGGAAAAATGCATCTGTAAGCATATGATTTTGTTACAGTCTGATGGGATGGAAGGGAAAAGAACAGAAAAAAGTTTCATCACCATTTTCTGAAGATCCCGTAATACATTTGTGTAATAATCTCACAGTACCCGAATGGTTAAAAACTCTAAAATGAAATGCAATCTCAATGGTCTATTCGAGGATAAGAGTTTGGTAAAGACCAATCTAGGCAGTTATCATGTCTGCCATAAACAGCATGACAGACAGACGGATTGACACGATCAGCACATAGGAATTACATTGTGTAAATGTAAAGATAATTTCCTAATGATGAACAGCTCACAAATCAACATGACTTAATTTACTCCATAGCATGACATCCTTCATGTGGTGAAATAGCATTCCTTTGCGAGTTAGTCTTCAGGAGCTATGAACTGTTGTATCACGTAGCCTACTGTATCATGTAAAGGGCATGTATGTGTGTATTTTTCTTCATGACAAATCAACATAATTAAGTTGCAAATCCTTACACATGACTCAAATTACTCCTTTTGCATTGCTTTTGTAACTGGGTGAAATGTTCCAGACAGTTAGAGAATACAATTGGATGCAATAAATAATGTATTTACGTTCAAATAGCTTGAGTTTAAAGCACAGTTTTGCACAGTTGTTATGCCACGAGGAAAATACAGTGATTGTCTCCTAACCTATCCACAAAAACACCTGGTGTCTGTTGCAGTCAGCAAGATATTAACGTCTGCACACAAGACAGTATTTATTTATTTATCTTCACCATATCTCTTTAGGGGTTCCATACAGTTAACCCCTATGGATATGTACAAATATTTAACTATGCACAAACAAAACACATTTTGTAAAAATGTTTACAAAACTGTAGGAGAACAGAGAAGGAGCAGTGAGAAGACCACCGCACACAGCACAGCTGGCACTGCCAAAGTGTGCCACACTGAGAGCAGCATTAATGCTGCCAGAGCCACCATCACTGCCAGAGTACACAGCACCGCTGGCACTGGTGGAGTGTCCCACCCTGAGGGCAGCATTACCGCTGCCCACGCCTCCGCCACTTCCAGAATGGACCTCACCGATGCAAGATCTGCCTTGGCTGGAGGAGCCACCATTTCTACTGCCAGGATTGCCTTGGTTGGAGGAGCCAGCCTGTTCGGTGTTAGCATGGCCGCTGCCAGTGTTGGCATTGGAGGAGGGCCTCCCACCATTGCTGCCACCCATGGACCTATGGTTGCCTCTGTTCCTGGGCCAGGACTATGACTGGGACTTTTGGAACTTTAAGGGGGGAGGTGGTTGTTGGGGCGAGGTGTACTGCGCTCAAGGGGGGATATGGGGCAGGGCAAAAGAAAAGCCCTACACATAGTTAGAGGGGGCAGGGCAAAACCCTGCATGTAAATAAATGTATTGTGTTTATTGTATTATTATTTAAAAGATATGTATTGTTTGTGTTTATTTAAAATATGATGTGTCAGTTGGTTATTGTTTAGTTTAAGTGTAGTCTGGCAGAGGCAATGTTAGCAGCTCGTCTCTGCCAGACTGAGTGGTCCGCAGCAAATGAATTAATAGAGTTAACGTTGACCATACAGATATTAAAAACCCTGTGCAGAATGAGACCATCTCCAAGTTAATTGATTAATTTATTGTCAAACTGGAGATGGGTACTGGTATAAAAAACAGTAGCTTTTGCTGAAGGGTGTTTGGAAGGACGAAGGTGAGTGAGCAAGAGAGCAAGCTGAAAGAGAAACTAAAATGAAACAGAAATTAAAAGCAATTGCTACTCATGCTGGTCAGTCCAGCATGGTATTTGTTTGGTGTTCTGTGTTCGAAATGTGTTTTTGTGCAACCTTGTATTTTGCTCTGTGAGCAGTGTTTTGTAAAATCTTTTGATTTATTTTTGTGTGAAGAAAAATGGCACACCAGCCACAAATACCCGTGTCTCTGTCAGCTTTTTGGTCTGGGGACGTCATCTCTCAGCCATCCTGTAACAACTTGGTTTTTAATGTCATTTTTTTGGAATGTGAATGTAAACTTCTAGCACTCTTTAAAACACAGGTTTCATGGTCTACAAACTTGATTAAATTAGATGGCCTTCAAAAAACAAATCCTTATTCTGTCTGCCTGGGCACTTTAGTATTCTTGATGCCCAACAATTAATTTGTAACTAAAACATCAAATACCTAATATGAGGCCAAATTGTGAAGGTTTACTAGCAAATCCTCAGAAAGTATGATTCAGAAAACACAAATGAAAAAAGACACATCCCTTTTCTTACCAAAGAGACAGAAACACAAGGGGTTTGTTTATTAAATCTGCACAACGATATTGTTAACATCTACCGTTCAGAGGCCGTCAGATACCTGCAAAGTTATGGAGTTATCTGAAATTAAAAGAACTGCAAACTGCCTTTTATTTTTGAAGTATTAGCCTTGTATGTTTTCAGAGTGGAATAATCTTTGAAAGCTAATAAATAGTACTTGGCTGCTGTTTCTAAATCCCACTAGGGGCTAGTGATTAATGACCATGAGAGGAATCTGAACTGGATTTCTGGTGTCTTGGGAGATGGTTCGAGATTAAAAATTGATGTGGTCCATTTAAAGTTAGTAACTAAGGTCATTGTTAGTGTAGGGTAAAAAAAAAACCCCACAACACTATATTTTTATTCCCACATTATTAAGTTGTATAACGATTTACTTAAAACAGAATTGATAGAATACAATCTTGGACTTAATTTCACCTTTCAGCTTTGAAGGAGACACCTTCTCAGTAATGAGTTGAGAAGCCAACCGAGGCCAGTGATGGGACGGAGATGCAGCGTAGGGGAGGTATAAACTACCCACCAGGCTGAGTTAGGTTGGTCCCAGTTTTAAGATACTTGAACGTTACTAAAAGGAGTTAGACTTATTTCCCCCTTAGCCTGTATTACATATAGCCTTGTGGTCTTCACATTGTCACACTGAAAATAAAGAAAACAACACCAATAACAAAACCAAAAGGGGCTTTTTTGCTCTTGAGAGGCACAAAAATGTTTTCAGTACTACAATGCCTTCGCATTACATCGATTAACTGTGGCACTCATCACATATTAGTGAAGCAATAAGCATGCCACTTTGCTGATTCTAGCACGGACCGTAATATGTCTGGCCAGGTGATTAGTTTTTCCTCTGTAAAAAACTTGTGTCATGAGAAAGGTAACTACTTGTATCTGAAAATAAGGATGAATAAATGTATATATCTATATGTGACAGAGACAGAATGATTCTGTCTCTGTCACATATAAAGTGGTCATATTGACGGTACAAAAGGGGGCGTAGCGAAGTGATCTGTTCCTTTGTATGGTTAGAGCTGAACTGGAAGGAGACCATGTAAGGGTTTTGTTCTATCGTGTCTAAAGAATTACTGTTTGTTATTATTCGATGGCTGAACACGATCCAGAGCTGTCGCCAAGGGCAGGCACATATCTGGACATCACTGCACTTGTTTCACGATAAACTGTATTTACACCATGAGCACTAAATCACTCACTGTGGACTTGTGGTTGTGTTTTGTGTTTCGTGTGGGTGTTTAGGAAACAGGACTTATTATTTTGGAACCAAACTGTGGATTACAACCGAGCAATACACTCCACTGTATTTTCTGTTGTCATTGTTACTGTTTACTGCCGTTTTGTCACCAGACTTTGCATTGTACAAATAAAACATCATTGCACCTGGATTATTGTTGTCTGTCTGTTCATTGATCACTGATGCATTCCTGCACACCACATTCAACCCTGTTTTGTAACAGATGCACATAGGATACAAAATGATGTTTGACAAAAGAGTTGAAGAAAATAAAAGAACATCTGGAGCACAGTTGGAACAGTGAACAAAGCAAGAAGAAAGCTTCCACCATCTGCACAAAACTTGCAACCACAGCTGTACTCCAGTACTATTTTGAAACACAATGACACAGTGATACGCCGAGAAAGAATGTAATTATTCTCAGCTCCCTTTATACCTTAGTTGCCATTAGGACTTTTTTTTTTTTTTTGGAATTGCCAATTATTTTTTCTAATTTTCTCCCCAATGTGGAAAGCCTAATTATTTTATTTCAACCCAGGTCACTGCTGCCACCTCCATGCTGACTCAGGAGAGACGAAGACGGACACATGCATCCTCCAAAATGTGCGTGCCAGCTGTCCGATTCTTTTCACTCTGCAGGCCTGCCATGCAGCCAATGCAATAAAAATAAAACTTCTGATATCTGTGCCCAATGTGAAAGAGCAGTATGTGGTAAATGCACAGCAAAAGTGCTACTTTAGGTGCTACTTTGAAGTCTGTTTCCCTGAGAGCGCATTCACAATACAAAATGGGAATTGAGTTATTTCTTTTTTTTTATATTACTTTTAAAAAAAAAACTAATTTTGTTTCTAGTTTTGTGTGTACATATACCTGTTTACACACAAGTTTCTTTTGAAATGTTTCTTTTATTATAGTTTTTCATTTTTTGAAGTGGTGCTTATGTAGTATGTAGTTATATGTGGTAAGTTACAAAATAAACCTTTTATGTTTAATTGTTCATTTAAGTAGTCTGATGTTTGACATCATGTGCTTGAATAAAACTTTTGAGTTGTATCCGATAGTTTGTCTGTCATTTTAATACTGATGCTGTTTAAAATGTAACCGTCATAATGACCGCCCGTGGCGGTTCTAGGTATAAGTAAGTTGAATTTCTCGAGGGGTGTGGTGTGTGGGTCTGTTTTTGACTCGGCTCACATCCAGTGGGACTGCTGTAGCTTTGCTGGGCTTGCTCGTTGTTTTGTTTGGTTTTCTTTACTTACAGTTTATGCTAGCGTTAAGGGAAGGAAAGAAAGAAAAGTCTGTTTTAAGTTCAGTTTAACTTAATCAGAGAGGGCGTACTTGTACTGTTAATACCGTGGAGCCATCGTCTTCACCTTGGTCATCTCAGGTGGTCTTTATTGAGAAATGGGATAGGACTCACCACTTCTGTGCTGATTATCATTGGTTAAACACCAAAATTCAGTTTGATGCGAACCCAGTGCCAAATGTGCATGAAATACAATACACTCTACGGCCCGTTTATTAGAACCTGTCTACCTCTAATCCTGGTCCTGGAGGGCCTGTGTCCTTCCTGGTTTTTGTTCCAACTATACCCTCAATTACTTAATTAGACTAATTATGCTTCTAATAAGCACTTCATTAGTCAAACTAAGTAATTTAGGGTACAGTCTGAACACAAACCAAAAGGGACACTGGCCCTCCAGGACCAGAATTGGAGACCCAAAGGTCTACCTGATTAGACATGTTCTGTTCGTTTTACCCTTGATTACTCTTGAAGGCCAATGTAAGTTATCTAAGCATTGTCCACCCAAAAATACTGCTCTTGTACTCTGATGGCACTGGTTAATTTCAAGAGTATAAAGTGTCAATAGTTTCAGAAGCATGACAGAGACTTAAGGCTTCATCCATAGCCACCACTATCCCCAGATCTCAATTCAACACGGCATGCTTGAAATAACCTTAAACAACTTGTCATCATGATCCTCTGCCTACCTCTATCAGCAGCTGCGTAAAATACTAATGACTGAACTGATGAATATCCTTTGAGATTTCCAGCACTTTGTGGAGTCAATGCTATTTTGTGCTGTGATCGGGGTAAACACCAACCAAACGTGCATATCCTAATATAGTGGCCAGCTAGTATATTTATAAATGGCACATTGCTTGTGATATTGGTATGCATTTGTGCCTTGTGCCTTTGTAAATCATTTACAAGCACATACACACTTATTTCTTTGCAACTTAGACATTTGTTTCCATCTCACATCCAATAATAATAATAAATAATAATAATAATAATAATAATAATAATAATAATAATAATAATAGCATTCTAACTTGTGGAAGTCAGACATGTTTCATTATAGACATGGACAGGTTCAAAACCTTGACAACCTTTGTTTTAATCTTGACATTCAAAGCGATTGAAAAAAAATAAGAAATCACAGAATTCATTAATGTTTTTCACATCATTATCTGCTCCAGCCCTCTGGAAATAGAACAAAGTCAAGCTGAAAAAGATTTTCATTTTGGTTGCTTACATTCCCAAATATGAGAATTACCCTGTAAAAAATTAACGTGGAAGGATTTGTGACAATGACCTAAGGAAGTACCCAGACTATAGTTATATTCATTTTATCACAAGCCTATATAATGTAGGCCCATCTGCATGGATGCATTGATGTCTATCTGACCAGTCACATGACTGTTGCCATGACAGTGAAGTATAGAAGCTACAGTGAACAGGCACATTGTCTATGGAAATGGAATAAAACTAACAAGAACAGTCAATTAATTGTGGCGGTGGACTGTGAATTGTAGTAATAATTTAAGAAATGTAGTGATTTGTTTCAACTTGAAGCCATTCTCAATTTCTTCTTGTAGTTTCTTCTTTTTATTATTCTACCATTATTCTATTATATTGTTTTATTACAGACGGGCCTCTCTGCTTGTAAATGCCAGTGCAATATTGGGGCTGATACATTATACCATAATACAGTTTGCTATTTGCATACCAGCATCAGTGTGGCACCAAAATAAATGTGATAGTGGGTCAGAAATACACTTCATTGAAAGAAATATAATATTTAATGTATTATGCACTTCCTATTGTATTTAATGTAATATTTCATGTATTATGTACTTTCCACTGTATTTAATGTATTATGCATTGTTTGTTTTTTTAACTGTATATCATGTATTATGCATTTCTCTGTATTTGAAGAATTATTTACTCTCTTGTTTTTACTGTATCTTGTAAAGCGCTTGTGATGGTGGTCCACTATGACAGGCGCTACATGCAATAAAGATTGATTGACTGATTGATAATACACTGCTTTGATAAACCGAAAGGCATACAACAGATATTCTTCTACCTAGGTCTTGATCTGCTATGAGTACTGGTGGTTTTGACCCAGGGGTTCTAATCCTTCAGAATCATATTCCCAATTCAGCTTAACCCTTTGTAGCTTAGGCGGAATGCTGTTATGGACTTTTGTCAACAAGAAAAATACAAATTACTACCCGGTTTAAAACATGCACACAGCTGCAAGGGAAGGGAAAATAAATGAAGGAAAGCATGACAGAGATTTCAGGTCAGATACTGAGGGTGAAGTTGACGTGAATATCTTCAGTGAATGCAATTTTTACAAAAGCTCATGGTTGTATTCTCCTAATTGTTCAAACATTTGTTTGAATCTGTAAAACAATAATGTAAATTATTGAAAATGTTTATTTGAAAAACATAAAATGGATATTACAGTGTCTTTCTTTCTTGGGAATGGGGTTTTAAAAGTTTACCCAGTCCTATTACAGGTTTGCACCACAAATGATTATATACAATTTTAAATTGTACACTACTGTTACATTGTTTCCATAACACAGTATTTTACTATAGATCTTTATAACTGTATTCTTTTTTATGTTTTTAATGTGTTTACAGAAAAAGTATTTTGAAAATGGGTTGGAAAAGGTACAATATGTACTGAGCCAAATTTGGCTTAAAGATCAATTAAAAGTCAGACAGATTTAAATTCCAATCAGACATATTAGACCAAGCAGAACGGTTCTACAGAGGCAGGGAAATGGAATCACTGTGTTTGTAATGAAAGCAAGGTAGAAAAAAGCGTGTCTTTGGCATCACTCCAAACTTCCAGATGTAATTAAGGTTAGAGGAGAGTGGCAGGGGGCTCTGAGCTCAAAGAGGAAGGAGGATGAGGAAGGGAGCCAGTCTATGGCCCTGGTCACCCAGAGCGATGTGTGGCTGTAAAGGGTCAACAACCTCAAATTAATTGGGTTAAAAGGCCAAATACTTACCTGATACAGAAGAGAAAAAAGCACAAAGCAAGATAGGAAAGAACACCCTTCAAAAAGACAGAGAAAAAAAAAGACCACAGGACAGATCCTGACTTGCACAGAGAATAGAAGAAATATATATTTTAAATATTCAATAGAGAGGAGATTTGTGCAGTAATTAGACATATTAAACAACTTCTAGAGTCTCAATATATTTTACCACTTGGGGATATGTGTTCCATTCCTCTTATTATTTTTATCAATTGCAAGTGTGGCCTATTAAAGTCATCTATTAAATTAGACGATCACTAATTTGTCTAGTTTGACAGTTTTCCAAGATTTTCAGTTACAGGAGTTTGATTTTCACAACAAATCAAAACAGAAGCAGTAAGGTGGTCTAATAAATGTGCACACAGCTGTATTTTAAGTAATTAAATTTACTCTGGTTACGTTATGATAAAGGATAGAGGAAACTACCATCACTATCTTATACTGGAGGAAACTGTAAGGAGAATCTATGGTGTTGCCACAGCTATGCCAGTTTCTCCAGGGCCATTTCAATTATTATTCTGGACAGCTCTAAACAATCTTGTCACATTTCCACCAATTGCATACTGTATAATTTAGCCATGTTTACATTACTTATTTACATGGCTGACCCCTTTTTGTATAAAACCTGGTCCCTTTTGTAGATATCACATCTATTTATGACTTGTCCCGTTATTGTAACATAGCCCTTTTTTCATCACAGGTATTGTTTTTTGGACAGATACAGTTAGAAGCAACACTTGTCAGATGCTCCTGATATTTTGAAGAAGTTTACTGTTTAGCCTTGAAATGTCAATGAGCTGAGCTGAGAAATGGAACAGCACAGCAGAGCTGTGCAAAATGCCTCACCCTAACCCTAACCTTAACCCTAACTCTTTTCATGGCCTACTCAGTTTACAATATAGAACATATTTTAGCAACATCCTGGAACACTACACCAAAGCTTTTCTCCTTGAGTAGACTTCTAAATAATATATAATCATCTCAACAACTTAAATGTAAAATTTTAATATCAGACATGTCTTAACTGCTCTGTTTATATATAATGTTCTGTTTTTTTTTTTTTTTTTTTTTTTAATTAAGCCAATATCTTTTCACCATCTTATTTTAGTTTACAAAACAGTTTCACCCATTTCAAAATTGTTTTAATGCTACAAAAACTAAAAACTAAGATGTAAAACTTATCTTTAGTGCAGTTATTCCCTTTCTTGTTTTTTTTGTGATGTCATTTCATACATAAAGGATGAAATGTCACAATTCTTTCCTCATATTGCTTGCTCATATTGTATCCTAGTTTGTTAAAAATATATATATATCTAATGCTAAGAGTAATAAAATGACAAGTCACCTCATATAAAATTGCCTAACAGAATATAGAAAAAGGGAGATTACTGTATATGCAGTGCCGTTAATATGGCTTGAGAGGAAAGAATGACATTCGTAGCTTGACATTCCTCACTTGCACAACTTACTGTTTGTATTGACGCTTTCACAGAGCTCTGTTTTGGCTTCTCCGTTCGGCCTTTCGCTGGTCTTGTGCGACAGTCGGGAGGACATTGTGGCAGCCGTCACCACGGCTTTGAAGCTGCGCTTGCGTTTCTGGACGTTCAGCTCGGGGTGGAATATGATGATATACACTTTCGGCATGTAGAGCATCCCCAGTGCCACCGAAGCACTTAAGTTCATAGATATGGTGAGCGTGGTGGTCTGAATGTACAACTGCAAGACAAGAGACAAAGATAGCATTAAAAAATACAGCTGTTTAAAGCAGTTTTTTTTTTTTTTTTTTTTTTTTTTTTTTAACCTTTACTGAGGAATAGAAACCAAACAGTAACCCCAGGTCCGACATTACAATTTTTCCTTGTCAGTCCGACACATCATGAAAAAGACGTAAAGCACAGGTTTCTAGTCGTTTTTTCTCCGGAAAAAGCTGAGAAAACCTTTCAATTGTCAAGTGAGACCAAAAGGGCGTATCTGAATGCCCCATGCAACAACTTCTGAGGACTGAGCAGGATCTCGCAGGGCTGGCCTTGTATGAGCTGGCATAGGGTCTTGAACCAGATTCTTCTGGGCCACCGAGGGTCCACTAGGAGAACTGTCTTTTCTGTTTGTATTGACGCTTTCACAGAGCTCTGTTTTGGCTTCTCCGTTCGGCCTTTCGCTGGTCTTGTGCGACAGTCGGGAGGACATTGTGGCAGCCGTCACCACGGCTTTGAAGCTGCGCTTGCGTTTCTGGACGTTCAGCTCGGGGTGGAATATGATGATATACACTTTCGGCATGTAGAGCATCCCCAGTGCCACCGAAGCACTTAAGTTCATAGATATGGTGAGCGTGGTGGTCTGAATGTACAACTGCAAGACAAGAGACAAAGATAGCATTAAAAAATACAGCTGTTTAAAGCAGTTTTTTTTTTTTTTTTTTTTTTTTTTTTTTTTTAACCTTTACTGATGGAAGCAACCAAACAGTAACCCCAGGTCCGACATTACAATTTTTCCTTGTCAGTCCGACACATCATGAAAAAGACGTAAAGCACAGGTTTCTAGTCGTTTTTTCTCCGGAAAAAGCTGAGAAAACCTTTCAATTGTCAAGTGAGACCAAAAGGGCGTATCTGAATGCCCCATGCAACAACTTCTGAGGACTGAGCAGGATCTCGCAGGGCTGGCCTTGTATGAGCTGGCATAGGGTCAAGAACCAAATTCTCCTGGGCCATCGAGGGGCCACTAGGAGAACTGTCACTTGCTCTAACTGGACCTTCTCCAAGAAGACCAGGAGCAACTGTACTAGTGGAAATGCATGGGCCACTCGTGGGCTAGGACATTGACGCCGAGTGGACCGACTAAGCGGTGGAGGGAATACCACAGGGGGAAATGTGTTGCCTCCGCTGAGGCAAAGAGATTGACCTGTGCCTTCCCAAACCATTCCCAAATGAACAGGCGTCTGACAGGTATGTTCACATCGTACTGGAGTCCAGCCGGAGCCCCAAGTACGTTCTGTACCGGTATAAGCCGACTCATCAAGATAGTTGAGTACTCTGATCCCCTGCAACCACAAGGGGGCCAGGATAGTGTCCACATGCTTTGAAAACGTATGAGGAGCTAAGGAAAGGTCTAACGGCAGCAAGGAAAACTCGTATAGACTTCCCTGAAAGGCGAAGCGGAGGTATTTCCTGTGCTCTGGACAAATGGGAACATGAAAGTACATGTCCCGTAATTCCACGGTGATTAACCAGTCGCCCGGCTGGACTGACTTAAAAATGTGATGGTGAGACAGTATCTGGAACATCCTCTTTCAAGAACTCAGGTCTAGGATGGGGCGAAAATCAAGTACCAAAAAATATCTGGAGTAGAACCCCTCTCCGCAGGAGGTGGGGTCTACAGGACGAATGGCTCGCTTGCACAGAAAGGCGGAAGCTTCCTTCTAGAGTACTGAGACCTGAAGAGGGTCAGTCACAGATGTGTGCGGAATTCCTTGGAAGTGGGGAGGTCCCAAATGGAATTGCAGTGCGAGCACCCAGGTAGCGAGCACCCAGGTGTCCGAGGTGCAAACGTGCCAGTATTGCAGTTGTTGTGCAGTGAAAGGATGGGTCTGAAGCCACACTCTGAGGTGGTTGCCTAGGGCGATGGCCCTGGAATTGCCTCCTGGAATGCTGTTGCGTGGATACACCATGCCCTGCATTCCTTGGGCTCTGCGGAGGGGCTCGGTTTCCTATCGCCACTGTGGCCTGTAGGCGCTGCCTTGGGTCACCCAGTAGGGCGGTGGGCAACGGGTGGAATGGGACAACAGTTATGTTTAGTGTACAATAAACTGTACAGTTCCATGATTGACAGTGAACATGCTTTATAACAATCTGCTGTGTGCCAGTGCACACAGAAGATCTTTTCAATGTGGGTGTGCAACCAGACTTTGGAATGTGGTAATTGCTTGGTAAGCACTGTTCCAACATTTATTTTATGACACACAGAGGAATGACTTTTCATCTGAGAAGGATTTCTTTCCAATAAAATTAAACTGAGCATGAATATGTAAAACAAAGGGAACAATGCATGAAAATAATACAGTTCCAAGGATGCCAGGTAGGTCTCCCATGTTTCAAGCTGTTTCCAGATGAGAGGAGCGCTTTAGAGGCACAAACACTTTTGAAAAGAGCTTTACAAAATTAAACACAGTGAGGTGTCTTTAACAGGCTCTTTAGTTAGTTGCAAGCTTTGTAAATTTGTATGTGGCCAACTGACTTAAGGTCAGAGGTTCTCAGACTTTTTTGTTTTGGAGACCCCCTTTAAAAACAATTCAGAACAGACAGGTACCGCTAATTGGAAAATGAGGGAAGGGCAACCAAGTAAAATTGTAATTCTGTGAAAGCAGATATTTTATGTATTTTGTCTAAGTATTACAAGGCCTATTTCTCATCACAATTGTGAAAGAAAATGTTAGGTATATTAAATACGAGTTGTTTTACAAAAGAGAAGTTTGCAGAATTACTTAGAGATACCCTAGATCATTGTGTTCCAACCCTGTTCCTGGCGGCACACAGTGTCTGCTGGTTTTCATTCCAATGCAGCGCTCAATTGCTTGATTGAACCGTATCAACAAACAAACAGCTTGAAAATAACGGGAAAATGCCCAGTCAATCACTTTATTAGTACAATGAAGGGTTTAATTAAGCAATTGAGCGCTGCTTTGGAACAAAAACCAGCAGACATGGAGTGCCTCCAGGAACAGGGCTGGGAAACACTGCCCTAGAGAACTTCTGCAGACCCGAATTTATGAAGAAGCTTTAGGCAATCTTGTTAATTTCTAAATATGAACAATTAAGGGGATAAATCTAATAAAAGGATGTGATGCATTATAATGCTTCACAAAGATGAACAGTTTGGACAAGATACATACTCCATTGAGTTCAATGAAGCCTGACTGAAGAATCTATTGTTACATCTATGCCTACCAGTTCGGATTCCAAAGATCACATTCAATCACTGTGATAACCCATGCAAATAAATAGTGCGTAAGAAGCATTCTTTTTTAGTAAAGTGGTTGTAACTGAAGTATCACAGTATTGCTCACTGTGTAAGTTGGAAATATGCAGTTATAGCAAACATGTACTTTCATTATAAAACATGAGATCTGGTACTACATAGGTTAAAGAAAGGTTGCGTTCAAGGAAGTCTGTTCTCTCCAAAAAGTGAAATACTGGAATAGAACCTAACTGCAGAATCCCATGCATCAACTCAGGAGGACTGATTTGCAAAAGACAGCCTTGCTACTCCTACACGGCAATCACCTGGCAATTCTAAGAAACAGGTGTTGCTAAGTTACGGAACCCTGAAAGAGTTTGGCCTGGCTGGTGTCTAATGGATCCTGAGCACTAGGGTCCCTGTGGTGCAGAGGCTAACAAATAGCCCCCTGAGCCTGCAGAAGCGCGAAAGCCAGTGCAGTTCTTCCTATGGGTCCTCAGGCAAGCGAGCGTGACCAAACTATGAACCAGCAACCTCCTAATTACATGACAAACTCCATAGGGCATTACCTTTACAAGGTGATCCACAAGGGACCAGTGAATAAGGTGTGAGGCCTTGTGAATATGAAACTGGCACACACAAACACACTGCTCGCTATACCTACAGTATTGTCCATAGCTATTAAACACTGAATACCCTATTAAAAGTTTACCATAGTAAAAGTATGGTAAAGTGTAATGGAAGCATTGTGAATGAATGGTAAAGCATAGGTAAGCAATGGAAAGCCCATAGAGGAATGGTAATGCAAATAAAAAGACAGGAGAAACTATGGAAAATGCGCAGTACTGCTGGCAAAACTGCACAATTACTGTGAAACTATACTGTGGTAACTTATAAGGATAGTGCTCAATTTAGAAATACCAAATGAAACATTAAAAGTTCAATGATAAACTTTTCAACTCTTTTTCAATGCCTTTAGCATTGACAACATTGAAAACAAATTCCAGTTTCTAAAAGTGATTACAGTGCTGTACTGTTTTTCCACCCAGAAGCTTAACATTGTTTATTTTTAACCAGCAAGCAAGTTTAGCAACAGAAATTAGTTCATATGCAATTGTATGTATATATTTTATAAAAAAATCAGTAATTGGAATGTCAACTAACTTGTTTGCTTTAAAATGCACTTTGACCAAATCATAAACAGCATGGTATAAAACGCAGTATAAGACTTTGCAGACAACTAATATGTTCTGCTGTTTTATAAAGGTAATCGTTTTGTTGAAAGGCTTGCTTAACCCAGACCAGCATGCTCTGCTACAGTTAGCATATTTCTTCACACAAATCGTATTAAGGCAAATTGAATTAAACTGATTCACACACATGTTCCAATCTCATGCTGTACATATTCACCGGCACTGTAGAATACATAAATAAAGACAGGTCAATATAAATAAAACTAAAACAAAAATTTAAAAAATGTCTACAGAAGGATCAGTTACTAAATAATAGATTTTGCATACTTTTTGAATTATTAATTCCTATGCATTCACTTATTGTATTGTGTGTACTCTATGTGTTAACAATGCATCTTTAAAATGTGATGACCCCAAAAATACAACTTTTCATAGATTTTTTTTTTTAATGTATGCACATTTCTGCCTCACAAGTTACAATGAAGTGATTTCCAGAATAGGTCATATGAAAAACGTTAGGTTACGGGTTTAACCCTGGTTCCCTGAAAGAGAAGACGACCACCAAATCTCACGAGGTCACATCACTCGTGTTCACGGGTTCGATACAGAAGAGAAAGTGAGCTCCGTGGAGTGACTGTTTATTTGGTTTACTTTATCTATGAGTTCCTTATGTTGCCCTACCCAGTTTTCTAGTGCAGCACCATGCAATAGAGGTGTGTCAATTGGTAATATTCTGCTACCAGGGGTGCACATTATTCATTTGTCATTGCTTCATATGGGAATGTGTTGTTGCTCTAATAGCCATTAAACACAGGTACAAAATTTCGGCTCCCTTTTTGATGAATGGTCTGAGTGACATACATTAGATGGGAAAAAAGTTAAAGTTTCTCAACAACGCTTACAGAAAAAAAGTACTATGCTAGCATGCAATTGCCCACAGCATGTCAACTACAATACTGCATTGACTAAAAGTCAAGATCTATTATAGAAAGAGTCCGGTAAGCACATAAGCAGAGAAAGAGAGGACCAAAAGTGAGAGAAACAGATTTAGAAATAAAAGCAACAGCATTAGCGCCTTGAAAAGTAGAACACGTGGCAGCTCTACCAGTGACAAAGGAGAGCTGCAAGGTTGTGGTGTGTGTGTGGGTGTAAGACGGAGAGACAGAAGCAGCAATGATAAATGAAAAATGTGTATTGTTTATCTCTGATCACCAAAGCACCACACTCGGACATGTGCAGATTATAACCCCATTCCTCCTGCAGGTACTGTGTGTGATGCATTCGTTCTTTCTTATCAGCAGTCTATGTGCTTAAAGCTTAATTTTTTTAAAAAATGGCAACAATTTGGACCTTTCACTGACATACCATGTTACATTTAATGAACTTCATTTAGAATTACCTTCATGAATCACCAGTCTACACCTCAAATTCTCTTAGTGTTAGCTGACTTGATCACACTATATGATGGGTGTCATTGTACATTTTTGGACAGTGTGCACTTCTAATTCTATCTCCTATTATAAAGTTCAGAGGGTATAGAAACTGCATGGTGAGATTTGCACTTACCAGTACATAATGAGGACATCCTAATAAGACATGTGTGTCCTCACTGGTATTTGAAATCGCTTGCTAAGCCAAGATGTTTGTTTCTCTCATTTATATCACAGAGCTGGTGTTCAATAGTCTTGCAAATCTAATTACGATTTTATTTTAACTTTTTATTAGATTAGATGACAGACTTTACAAAACTTCTAATAGCTGTTTATTTAAAAGAATATATTACAACTATTCAGCAAACTGTAGAAAGACAGAACAATTTAAATAATAACAATAGTAGCTATATAGTAAAAAATGATATTAGTTATACAACTAAACTGACTAAACAGGTTAAATGGGTTACTACATAGTTACCATTCACAAAAAAACTAAAACAATCCTAGCTGCTACCAGATGTAGATGAAGGACTGATGTATAGACTGATGTATAGTTTTTGTAAAAATTAAATAGTTTGATACTCTCTAGGTATCATACCACAAAGAACATTATCAGTCATTTTGAAATTACAGCAGGCATTTTGAAACTACCTGCAAAATGCCTGCTATAATGGGCTTGTGTAATGGGATGTATGCAGACTTGTGTTACTGACAATCTGACTATTTCACATATCACTAAGATCTGTACTCTCTTTTATCTTGGATTCCTGAGTGTAGAGAGGAACACTGCTGGTTTTTTGATCTATAAATGTTTAAATTGATAATTCTCCCCAACATATTCTTTAACAGGATTCTCTTGTTTACTGCAGTCGAGGGGCATACAGATTTTAGTACTGGGGGAATATCTTTGGGCAGTGTTTTAGTTGGTGGTGTTTCCTGCAAAATTTCTTAACAGTGCATTATGTTGCCTTTGGTGAGCCCTGTTTTATCCGTATCATAGCATTTTATTTTTAAACATATTGTTGTCTCTTGAAATTTGTAATCAAACATCATGATTCATAAATAAGCTGGGCAAAATATTTTAGTACAGAGAATCCTCAATGTAATGATTTATTGATTTGCAATTGACAGATGATTTAACGATGTATGTGATGTGACTCAGGGCCCGATGACTGTGATGGGTGCTCAAGGCCCGAGTGAATGATAAATTTGGCCGGGGCCTCGTCCGTGGGCGCTCGGCAGCTACCTGTGTGAGGGCGGCTAGGAAAAATATGAATGATAGCATGCATCCCACTGCCCCAAAAGACAAGGCTGCCAAACCATGAATGGAAAAAGTTATAATAAATGATTAACGCAACCCCCAGTGGCGCACTGCCACCTACCTACCAAAATATGGAAACATTTATGAAAATAAAGCAGCTGGGACATGGCCCGTCCCCCAGAGCACGACTGCACTAAGGGAAAGAGCTTGGCCTCTCCAGCCTGACCACGCACCCAGCAGAACTAAATATGAACCACTCAGCACTCAGGTAAGGAAAAAACCCTTACTCACATATTTTTAATTTTTGGTGTAGGGGGAAACCTCAGGAGTCCATGGCTGAGGGTAGCCCTTCCTCCAGGCTCCAAAAAGGTCGACTCCCATTTCAGCCTCTCTGCGCATTACTGAGAGGCCGAAACGAAAGAATAACAAACTGAGCCTTTATACGTTTGCTGATGACTTGTTGGTAGGGGGTGGATTATCCTTCCAGAATAGCAATTACAATTACAATTCTCAACATTTAACATTTGCAAGGTGAAAAAAAAAAAAAAAAGATCTCTTCTGAGGATTGCAGTGTATCCAGATCACGCACCCTCCTGCAATAATGTTAAAAACTGGTTTAATGTTCCTGCAGTACGTAATTCACTTCAATGAGAGTGCTGAGATTCTTGCAGGAGAGAACTGGATACAATGTTCATAAGAAAAATGAAAAATATTTCACTTGGTGAGTAAAGGTTTATTTACCTGTGATGTGTAAATAAAAAAAAAAATTAAAAAAGATGTTGCTATGATATGGACAAAACGGGACACACCAAAGGTAAAGAAATGGGTTTCTTGTAAACACTGCAGAGGGTTCTGTAGCATAGTCATACAGAGGGTTGCTGTTGCTATTTCACATTTTAAGAAGGATGCTTTTTGTCTGATAATTTTGGAACACTTTTGGGTCCTTTTAACGCAGTTGGACCAAATTCTGTGGAGGTGTTGCCTTCATTTACCTAAACCACATGTGATTGAGAAAATGGTGCTAGGGTAGTGATACCTGCATGTAAATGAAAAGTTGTGTAACTGGTGCCCCACGTGATCACAGTATCTGAAGGTGGTAATATGCACATTTTGGTGTTTTTTCATGTTATTTAGAAACATAGGGCCCAATCTTCGATCTTCGCACAATCCTCTGCTAAATTTCTGCATCAAAAAAAATAGTGCTTTGGTACAAAATGAGAGATATTCCAAAACGGCACAAAGCAGTTGCGAGACATTGGAATGTAGCAACTTTTTGAGCAATTTGCAAATCTGTTTGTGCCTCGCAAAACCGTCTGCGCATTCACTACCAATATAGCAACTGCACACAACAGCCAGGTAGTGTGAATAGTAGTGTGTGCGCAGAGTTAACGCAGTCCTTTTACAATCCTTATTCTGCGCGTCACAAACCTGGTTTTGTGCTTGGCGCATACCTTCGAATATACCAGGATGTGGCAGGCTGGTGAGTGGATAGAGGCCCAGAGACAGACTGCAGTTCAAAAAAATAACTATTTTATTATAAATAAACAAAAATAAAGTGCACAAGGGCAAAATAACAGATACTCAAACACAAATAAAGCAAAAACAAAACTCACAAAAATAAAGTTTCCAGGCTGGGCAATGCCTTCACTGGATTTAGAAAATTCAAAAACCCACAAAACAAACACCAACCTGCTTCCTCAGCTCCCTTCTCCCCAAATGAGAAGCTGAGGCCTCCTTTTATATCAGGTGGCTGGGCGCTGATTGATCGTTAATCAACCTAATCAACTAATCAACCCCAGCCACCTGAACATAATAAACCCAGGCAGGCAGGGGAAGTTAACCCCATCCCTGCCAATTTAAAAGGGCAGAGCTTTGCTCTGCCACACAGGATCACGCATATTGTTGGCCACTCCCCCCATATTGCGGGATGCATTCATTTTATTTCTGCACAACGCAGAATGGACTGTGACACGCAAAAGGACGTTTAGAATATGGCAACTTGGCACAATTTCGGCACAACGGCCATTTGCGATGCTCATACCCCTCTGCGCGGCGTACAAACCTTTCGAAAATCAGGCCCATACTGTTTTCATTTTAAACCATCGACTGACGCAACGCTAAATTGGCGGAGTGTAAAATAGCGCTCTGCTAAATTTTACCTCATCCCGACTGTATTAACTGGCCCAAAATGAATGAGGCACGACGCAAGCTGCCACATTTAAATGCAAAAATTCAGCTGAGCTGTTCTGAAACCCTCAAAATGGGCTACTGGTAGCAAAGATTAACAGACTAATCTGAAAAAGTGTCTTGATTTTATATTATATTGTTATTATACGACGATAACACCAAATCAAGCTATCAATCCGGTATCAAGCTATAATTTCATCCTCAGGAAGATCAGATAGGGTAATGCAGGCCTCAAATATTCTCCCTTCTTCTCAGTATTCTCCCTCTGTTCCTGGGTTGTTCAGGAAGGTTAGGAGTCTGCATTCTCTGTCGTAATAAATGCCCCTGAAAATTCATTATATCATGAATTTCATGGAAATCGTGTAATTGACTGCCTGCCGTGAAAAATGTGTATTTTATTTTCCTCACAGTATTTTACATTACTGTACTCTTCACCTCCACTGTTCATTTCAGCACTTCAGTAGCTATACATGGTTCAGCTCATGTATTTGGTTACTACGGCAACGGGGTCAAACAAATACCGACATGATTGGTAAATTCTAATAGCCTAAAGAATGAGTCAATTTGATCCATTAGGATTATTTTGGTCTGCTATATAAAAAACAAGGACGTTATATTATGCAATGATGTTCCATCAACCCTGAATAATCATGCTCAATTTTAATATTACTAGACTGAATATACATTTAGATATATTGCTATTTGGAAGCATGATTACTTCTAATTTAATTATAATTTTATACTAGAGAAAATTTCAATTACAATAAGACATGCCAAGCTCACTATACATCAGCACAAATCCTGGAATTAGGATCACCTCAAATGAAATACAATAGCATCTGAACTTTAGTGAATATCTTTTAAAAAATGAATATGATATAAAGGATTTTACTTTCCACTACCATTATAGTAATTTCCTTTGGATACACAAATTGAATGTTTTCTCAAATGCAAAAAGCTTAACTCCTGGCCTACAAATATAGTGACTAATGTTTGTTTGATACTGGGTTTATCACATTATAAACCAGTGGTGCCAGGGTTTGTAGTCATGAGAGGCTTATTTTCTGAAAGGGGGTTGATCCCTCAATCAACATCATCTACTGTCTATATACTTTAACTCCACTTTTCTCCACTCTCTTGGCGCTTTGGTCAATCAGCCTCCTCCAAGTCTTGTTCAACAGGGGAAGGTGGCTTATCTCCCAATCCAATGGTGATGAAAGTCCAAGTCCTACCACTGTTAATAACTTTGCAAAATTATTCTAACTCTAGCACTGACAGCCGTGTCCTGCCTGTCCCAATTACAGTGCAACTTCCTCAGCAGAACGAGGCTGAGGCCAATAAAGTCATTGTCTTGTAATGTATCATGCATATGCATTACCAAATAAAGCACTGACATCTATCATGTGGTCTTTATTCTGAGCTACTCATGCTTCCCAGTCCACAGAAACCGCCAGAGAAAAAAAGTCTACATTTAAAACTGTGATCATGAATCAAGCATGATAAAAAAAGAAATCCAGTAAAGTCCTAATACATTTCCCCTTGTTAATATTTTTTAAAAAATTTTTCATATAAAACCAATTTCAGTCTCTTGTAATGATTTGTATTGCCTTGTAATAGAAGTTCTATTTCCCTGTTACAGCGAGTTTGTTGTGATTCTAACCTTGTGAACATCTTCACAGCTTTCTTAGCTGACAGTGTGGATGGTGATGTGGATCAAATCTCAGTTTAGATCAAGTTTTATCAGCTTCTTTGGCTAATGAGGGATTGACATTTTCAAATATTCTGTAATTTCTTTACTAAAAGGACAAATAGAAAATCGACATCTCTATGTCTATACAACCCTATGCTTTAATTTCTCCTGAAATGAAAATGTATGGCTCAGTTGAAAAGATAGTATTTTGAAAAATGGAAGCATTTTTGGTAGGAAGCCAATCTCTGTTGTTTTAATAAGGCCCTGCAGTGTTTACAAGAAACACATTATTTTACCTTTGCTGTATCCCGTGTTATTCATATCGCAGCCATTTTTTCCAACATATGTCTGATTGTTTTTATATATTCTGTATTCACACATTATAGATAAATAAACTAGGGAATTACTTTTACTCTGGAATGTTCTCCAGGAGAAAAATAGTTTTTCTTAAACATCTCAATGTATCCAGTTCACACTCCTTCCTGCAACATGACTGGTGCTCTGATTGAAAAGCATATTGTGAGAACAGAAAACCAGCACTGTTGCAGGAGGGCGTGTGTTCTGGATACACTGCGAACCTTAGAAGATATTTTTGTCTTCTGGTGACCATACCCAAGGAAATGTTTAGAAATGTATAACCCAGTTGCTTTTATGACCCATGACGTGTCTTTAAAAATTTAAAAAAGAGGAGTCTGCAATATGTTTAAATATAACGCTGCGGTAAAGACAACACAGGGCACAGCAAAGGTAATGATATGCATTTCTTGCAAACTTTGCAGAGTGTTCTGTAACACTTAGATGTGATACATGGTTAAATATGGTTGGACAATCTTATTGCATAGCAGCAATTCTTTGATTACAAAACATTTGGTAAGGTTTTTACTTCTTGAAATTGGGATTGGAAACACAATTTTTTTTTTACCATCGCACCTCCTGACACAACTGGCATACTCTGTGAAATCAATTGAACAGCCACTATTACAATATAATGGGAAACTATGCTACTACTATCCTCTAATCACATACTGTTCCTATAAAAAGCCCTCTTGTCTATACCTCCTTGTCGTTTCTTTGTTTGGTCCTCCTCCTCCCCTACCTCCACCTTGTAGAAAGGAGTAGTAGACTGGTATCTCATTAACTATGTAGTAAATGACATAACAAACACATTAATAGATTTAAATAGAAATAAGTGAGTGTAGATGGCATGGCATTACAAGCCTACAAGTACTTCACCTGCTTGTTTTCAAACATTTTTCCTTGACATACCAAAACACTGGTAAGTTGGGGGGGCGGGTTGTAGTCCAAGCCTAGTGCTAATCAGGGTCTGTGCAACCAGTTGTATATGTGCTTATAAGTCCAAGTTCAACACACTTCTAGTTCCAAACAGAAATATGTTTGTATATTACATCACTTAAACAGTGTTTCCATGAAAGTTAGAGCTGGAAAAAATGCAAAAAGACATTTTCGACTATAATAAACCTTTCTCCTACCAAAAAAAAAAAAAAAAAAAACATCCTTTCTGAACATTTAAGGGTGCCTAAAATATTTTTGTAATGCAAATTGTATCCCACAGACTGCCAATGAAATTATTATGAATATGATAATTGCAGCAATTCCTGCGAAGGATGACATATGCAAATAGCCTCCAACACCAAAGGAATAACAATATCCACGATGGATTAAGAACCATGGCACTCATTTGAATGCCTACATTTGGGAACAAGGCTCTGTGCTGTACAATTAAATTATTAAAGTGACTGCAGTTAACAAAATGTTTCCATAAATCTTACATGTTCTGCACTTTATTCAGCTACATAGGTCTCTAATGTGCAGTTTTGAAAGAACTTTAAGGTACAGTAAGATTCAAAACTGATTTTGTTTTAAAAAAAATTTAAAAGCACCTCGTTAACACTGGCTCCATCATTAAGTATGAGGTAAGATCCATTGATTATTTGGAGTTGGAGGAGTATGCCAGTGTTAGAATGTTTAATAATAATAATAATAATAATAATAATAATAATAATATAATAATAATAATAATAATAATGAATTTGTTACAGCATCTATGTGACCCCGCAGTGACATAGATGATGAAAACAAAACAGAGAATAACTGAAGTGCTTATTGAGCTACTAAAGTCGAAATTGAGTTTGAGTCATAGCTCGCTGGATTGGAATGGACTGGATGAGTCAGGAGTGAGTTGTATATAATAAAAAAAATAAAAATAAAATAAGGTGACTGTAGTTTTAGTTCCTTACTAGAATCCTCCAGATCTTCAAAACCTTCAATAAGAATTCTAAGGTAAAACTATAAGAAACTCAATTCAAGTAGACAAACTTTTTGGATCCTGCCTTCTTCAGTATACTAATTAAGAACTGTGTAAAAACAGCATCCATTATTATGAATACATTAGTACTGTATTTTTATAAGCTTTTCATATGGTTATAGTATGAATCTACCATACTTGCTGTGCCATATCTGCCTGGGCTTTACAATGATTACCAATGCTTTACCTATGCGTTCACAATGTTTTATTACTACATCATCCTAACATATAAAAATACCAATATATTAGCAGTTAGCACCCTGAAGTACCCACCTTTACTTACAATGTGCTCCCATATATAATCAAATCATGTGACACAACAAAGGAACCCATAACGCTTGTTATTTTTCCTGTGTGTTCAGAGACAGTGGTGATGACGCAACACTGGTATGCTGCGGGCAGTGACAATGCTAGACTACAGCCTGCTGAACCATCTCCAGCCACACTGCTAAGGGCAAAGCTGTGCTGCATTAACGATGCAGTTTTATCCTCCCTGCATTTCATATTCTTTCCACCTCAGTTCATCAAAGCTACCATGTTATTAATATTCAAGAGTGAATCTGATTTACCCTGTACTGTGCTTCTTCCCAGCTCCTCAGCAGATTAACCCTCAAGTTCCCATTGTATCTATACACAGCCATTGTATCAAGTTGACCTGTTTCCATTTCCATTTATTGTCACACGACTTGACAGATGTGTAATTAGATTCAGAATGGGGTTAAAGTGCTAATTAAAGGCACTTTCAGCCTTCACGCTCAATCAGAACTTTTTTTAGGTAAAACTAAAGCAAACTATGTTAGAGTCCATTGAATTAAATGTTTAAATGCTTAAACACATTGTCAAATATTGGTAACCAATCAAAAAAGCCATCAAGATATGCCCCCAGTTGGGATAATGTTACTTTTCTATGAAGCACTGCAACATTAACCTCTTAAACCCCCAGCCTCCCACAGGCAATTTCTGCCTGGAGGGCTATGACCTTAAATAAATCACATTATCTTCCAAAGTATAGACAGCACAGGCATGGTTCGGGCTTGAATTCAAGGTAACCCCCTGGCCATTAGAACTAAAACCTCAGATTTAATAAGTCTTACTCAGTACCACACTGGAAGGAGATATCCAGAAAAAAAAAAAAAACAAGAAACGCATTTCATTTGTTTATATTCTATCGTCATTTTTTTTACCTTATAGCACATGAAAAGAGCCAGATTTTTTTTCCCAATGCTTTCCCAATATGTCTACTACACTGGATAATTTGAAACTGATTGAATAAAGGGATCAAATTCTACATGAGTTTTTACAAAGCTAGGCCCAGGTCCCCAAACCTCTCCAAACCTCTACAAAAATGAATATTGTGTAAATCTTTATGGCCAGTCATATACTAGTTTCTGAGCAAGTTCTAAAAGGGAGGTTATCTTCTGGCACCTCACATGCTATAGATTGCCACATGAATTAGATTTTGTAATCCTCTTTTTTACTTATTTGTCAAATATTTCATTCAAAAGGTGGCCTTTTTGGAGAGCTTTGGGGTGCCCGAAATGTATCCATGATGAGTATGCATGACAAATACTCTTAGTTCATATGCCACAACTGTCAGGCACATTGCTCTCACATAACTGTGTGTTTGTGCAGGAGAATGTTGCTACTGAGATTTTTTTGTAGTTCTGGATTTTCAGTACCTGACTGTATTTGTTACTCACTTGCTTGAAAGTATGTAAATGTCAAGAAGCAAAATAATGAGATTTTTTTTTCAAAATTAAAGTGGTTACACTCATTCAAGCACTGACAGGTGAACATATGTTGATTATTGGATAAAGGCCTCTGCTAAATGTGGACAATAATAATAATATAATAATAATAATAATAATAATAATAATAATAATAATAATAATAATAATAATAATAATAATAATGAGATTGCATACACCTTTGCTGCTCTAAATCAGGCTGCCACTGAAAACACCTCAGTTCCTTTGATCTTTACTTTGATTGACACGTGGCAAACACAGGAACTGAGTGAGTAATTGTTGGAGCAGGCAGACAGCTTATCTTGAAAGGCTAAGAAACTTACACTGTCTCTAGGTGAGTAGCATCACTCCTTGTTATCATGGAAATTTAAAAAAAAAGTTTGCTAAACACTCCGATTGCAATAATCTAAATCAATGAACATCAATGAGAAAATAATAAAGACGGCTGGGAAGCAACAATTACTTCTTGCAACTTGTATTACATTGTAAAGATCAGGGACCGTATACGGCAGCACAGCACAGATGAGACATGGTGTTGCTCTTTACTATGCAATAAAAATGGTTAAAATAATGTTATTTCTATGTGTCCCTTGAGAGGTAAATGGTTGCATTTTCTAATAACATTTACAGTAAAAATGCATATTGAAAATTACGCATAATAATAATAATAATAATAATAATAATAATAATAATAATAATAATAATAATAATAATAATAATAATAATAATAAATGTAATGTGGATCCACTACACTTACAAATCCTGAAGAGGCTCCAATCCATCTTCAAATGCTGCTTCACAGACACTGAATCAGCGATCTCCAACCCAGAAAGTTTATTTTCGCCATCACTTTCATTATTATCCATCTCCTCCAAAACTTCAAAAAGACTGAATCTACTTCTTTTGGGATGCTTTGGAACACTGCTCGCCCTTTCGTTAGATTTTATACATTTTACAAATTGAAAAATGATCAGAAAACGGTAAAAAAACATTGATCCTATGTGCGTAACACTGCGCTCTCATTTGCAAATATGCGTCTTGTTTACGTACACACATCGATTACTCTTCAATGGATTAGGCCAGAGCAACGAAATGCACAGCTAGTCGATCAGAGTTGTTTTTGAACCGTGAGGTACTAGATACATTGCGAAGGGAATATCTCAGCGGTGAATTGGCGAATTCGAAAAATTATTTCGATGTTTAACGGTCATGTTTTTTTTTGCTGTTTTGCTTTTGTAATAATATTACAGATGATTTTTTAAATATAATGTGTAATTACAGTACCAATGTTCCGCCCGCGAAACAGGGGGGGGGGGCGTAAGAGGTGTTAATATGGATGAGACTACATGTGCACAGCATTAAGGGTTATGTGGAAGACTTGAATACATAATGAAAAAGTAGCCTTATATTGTTCACATGGTATTGTATAAACGCTACAGCTGACTTCTATATCTGACATGAATATCTTGACAATGGATTTGTTTAACACATGGAAAACCTTTTTCATTTTTAAACACCTAGTTTTGGTTAAGTTGCCTGCCGTTTGAACAAACAACAGAATTAAGTAACTCATCAGCAATATTCTTGTGCAGACTGTTTAAGCTGTTTAAAAATGGAACATCTCAAAATTCTATTTTCAGCACAGTAGTAGGTTAACAGCAATATAGCTTTATTATGTGAATGGATGCAGCACAATGCTTATTAATACTGGCATTTATGTAACCTTAAAGTGATTGTAGTTAGCAATTCCATCTTACCTGTTTTACATAAGAAACAACAAAACATGCTGAGAGATGAAGAGACCATTAAGCCCATCTCAGCTTGTCCGGTTATTTTAAGATTGCTTGTCCAGGTGTACACTTCCATTAGCAGCATAGGTCTAAAATGTACACTTTTTTAAGACTGTAAAAGCAAACATATATTTGCATTTTAAAACATGATATCTGGTACCACATTAGGTTAAAAGAAGTTCTCAGTTTCTAAGCCTTATTCTCAGAAAATGGGTCACACCTGCACTTGCCAGGTCATTTCACTTCACAGTGTTTTGTAAGTCAACATGACTGTAAGTCAGAGTTCTGTTACTGGTTGAAAGCATGTCAGTCAATAGGGGAAGCAGCTGGTTGGTTAAAGACAGAAAAGAAGCTTGGTTATTTCACCTTAATGATGTAACACTAACTGAAAGCATGGCTTGCAAACAGATATATTTAACCAAGAGTAGTACCAGACATAATTGTTTTAAATAAAAATACATGTTTTCTATAACCTGCGCTCCTTACAAAAATGCAAAATTGAGACCTCTGTAACACATGCAAGTGGTAACAGGTACCTTGTATGGAATTATTTTGCTACAATCACTTTAAAAAAATGTAATAGTTCCACCCCAAACTGAAAGAATAGCCATTGCACCTTCAGTTTAAGAGCAAACGTTTAAGCGACAACCTCATGAACTGGAATCTACATCAATTTTAAAGGAACGCCTGTCAATACTATTGTGGGTCAGCTACCCAATGCTTTTCTCACTCTAGGAAAGCATTACAAGCCCCTTGGAACAGTGGCCACAATTGCATAGAAATAATGTTTGTACGTGGAATACTGTGTCCAGTTCTGGTCACCACATTACCACACGTACATTGTGGTAGCCCAGTGTCGAGCAGACTAATCCTAGAGCAATGAAGATGGGTTCAGGGAAGTGATCTTTTTATTAGGTGAATTATGAATTAGGTGGGGCATGATTGAAGCCTTTAAAGGAGCTGAGAAAGCTAACCCTAGCCAGTTTAATTGCAGCACAAAAACCAGGACCAAGTGCAGACAGACTTTTGGAAGAGGGTTACAGAGAGTGGTGAGGGTATGGATAGGTTACCTAGTCATGTTATTGATGCATCCTTTAAGACCTTACTTGACATTTGAACAGCTTGTAAAATCAACTTGAAATCCCTTTGCCAAACTAGAGAGTTTATTACACACCGAAAACATGAACACTTCCTTTTGTTCAGTAAGATAACTCAGTATGGTTGGTCCATTGTTTGTTTAACTGCTGCTTTCATTACGGTTGTAAAGATGAAACCTTTTGTTTAGGGATGAAAAACACAACCTAGGTTCTACAGGAAGTACAATTATAACTAGTACACTGGGTGTTAAAGTGTTTGTTGAAGGCTCAAATTAATCTACAAATTAAGACATTGGCTCAGCTTTTTGTATATGTAGCCTCACTTAAAAAAAATAATAGGTCTGTCCTGTAAATGAGTTCTGATCAATGTATGTTCTTACCTGTTATTATTACTATAGGATGACTATCCTAAATGCATGAAAGTGTATAGAAAACTTTTTTTTTTTTTTTAGCTACAAACAGTTGAAAATTCTGTATATTGACTGCCAAGTCTTCAGCAAGGTAACCTTGGAATTGTGAAGTGCCCATATAACAACAAATATATCTATCTGTTATTTGAAAAGTAAAATACAAAGCATGGACTCTGGATATGTGACATTAACTCAGAATGATGCATACTCTCTCAATCTGACAAGACATATTTATAAAAATAAGTATCTACTAAATTTGTATCCTCTTTAAGTGCACATTATGAAAGCTAACCATTGCCTTTCACTTTATCATACCTGTCAGTTTGGGCTAGCTAACAACAATCTTGGAAACTCTAAGGCATTAGCCAATAAACTAAGTGCATGCCTCCCTGTCTCAAATGAACCGGCATGTTATTGATTTTGTGACAGTAATAATATTTTACATGTGCATTCCATCTGATGCTAATGCCTCCTGTTATCCCCTTGGCACGTTTTCTTGTAATTAACTAAATGGCTTGAGTCATCCAATTCTTGTTACCACTAATGTGTCATGATTAGAATAAACTGTAGTCATGACGACTGCTGCTTAAAAGAAATGCTGAAATTGAGTTCCTTTGTATCGGCTGCTTCACAACTCTGATTCCTTGGACTAGAATTATTTTAAGATATATTCTACTTTCTTTTTTTACTTGACAGAAACAGAGGCTATGTCATGCAATATTGATGGAACATATACATCCAGTTACTGGCCTTTCAGTGTTCTGTGTAGATCTTGTCACTATCGCTCAGATACAAAAAATGAATACTGATTGGAATTCTTCACATGGTGTAACAGTGAGAGAAAATGACCTTAGCAGACTGTCACGCAGGTACCGGTGTTCTAGAGAAAGAATAAAACCCTTTGCAAAGCCACATTTACTGTCATCATGGTTTATATCTTTTTAACTAGATTAAATATACTGACAAGTGATGTAAATATTGTATCCATAATTAAGCGGGTGTTGTTTGTAATATGCAAACACCACAACTGTACAAGGTGCTTTACAAGAGGAATATGTGAAAAACAAACTGTGAAAGAAGGGTGAGGAGGGTACATGGAGTTAATGACTAACATGTTTAATCAAATATGAGTATGGAGATCCTGAAGGACGTTTGAGATGTTGCTGCAGATCTCCACAGACAAAAAAGGATGAGAACGCCACCCCTAATTTATGCTAAACCTGGATAGGTCTATCTGCTGCACTGCATGCAGGGGGTGGGTTTGGCTGAGCTGAGAATTGTGGTGAGTGAACCCAGGAAGTGAATGGTGTCTGAAGGCCTTCATATCATCAAGGCTCCTCTTTAATGAGAAAGCATGGTCTGAGAGTTCTGTCAAGAGAGAACTGCAGTGTGGAGGACTGGGTTTTAGCTACTGGGCAAGTAGTGTGCTATAGAAATGTGAAACATCCATGCAGAATGAAGAGAGCTGCCGTGGTGTTTTTAAGCAAGGAGCAGCTGGTAAACACAGTGTTAGAGAAAGACATTCTTGTGAAAGATACTTTATTGCACCCATGCAGTGAAGGTCACCATTTCAAATGTCACTCCTTTTAATTAAAAATGAGCAGCTAGATCATGAACTGCCACAATATGGAAAGTTAAGCCTTTTAGAAGGCAGCTTTTTAGTATGAGATGTTTAAAATATAGAAGTTTAGAATAAATGGCCTGGCTTGATAGATTGACCGGTCTGTAGCCCTCGCAGCTCGAAGGCAGGGCAAGAGGTGAATTGAGTAACGTGAATTATGTGAAATTAAAGCAAGGAGACAGGTTGTGTCCTATTAAAATGTTGCCATTACAATATATCAGAAGTGAAAGGTACAGGGTTTAGATTTAAGGAATGTATTTGAATCAGTTTCAGGTTTGCAATGTCATGTCTTCTGTACACTATTTATACATACAAAGAACAGCATGTGTAACAATTCTTATAATTACTATGGGAGGGTGGTGTAACATGAATTGACACATCCTATTGAATTACCATTGGCATATGTAATTAACGTGGAGTATATACTGTATCTGAGTAATACCAAATGAATTGCCCATCTTTAGTTAACACCCCCCTTTTTAAATACATATATAATTTTTCAACTGCAACAACAAAAGTAAATACTCCTTTCTTCTAATTAATAATTTCCTGTGATGTAGGTAACACCGTGGGCTTAACACTAGACTGGAGTAAGGCTAACTTACAGCCCAGGAAAGGTAATAATCGTTTCTTGGGTTTGGCAATTTTCCATATATCAATTTAAAGAAAACAAAACAAAAATGCTAATTAATGCCATTTTTATATTGGACCATGCTAGGCAAAACTGGACGATATTTTAAAATAGAAATGACAGTCAGCAATTTACAAATCACATGCACTGAGTATCAAAAAAAAATAAAATAAAATAACCCCAAAACAGTTGGAAATGTTATTAACTGTAGTTATATACGTAAGCAATAAGACCTGATAGCATATATAAGACCTGACACAGAGGGCATTACTGGGCATTATGGACTGTTATGGGGCATTATGGAGGCTGAGACTGTCGAGGGTGTTATTACAACCAAATTGTCCATAATCCCTGTATTGGAGGGTCTTATTGCTTTTATACTTACAACATAATTCATTATCATTTTAATTTCTTGTTTTTCACTGTTTTTCATTTTTATGTATTCTTCCACATTAGCCCTTTAAAATGAACAATTACATTTTAAAACTGGTGGAATAATATTGTTTGATTTGTGTTTGTGATGTGGATACAAACATTCTAAAGTAACATTGAAGTGTGTGTGTGTGTGTGTGTGTGTGTGTGTGTGTGTGTGTGTGTGTGTGTGTGTGTGTGTGTGTGTGTGTGTGTGTGTGTTTTAAGGTGGTTAAAATCTTATTCAGTGTTAAAAAAAAATGTGTAACTAATAGTCAGAAAAACAACAAATGGCATCAAATCTTCTCTGTTGTAAAATATGTTCACAGATAAGGTAAAAACTACAGTGCAGTCATGCTTTTACTAAAAGCTATACAATTTTCTCATATTGAATATATGTCAGACTCACTCATCTTTCCTAAGTAGTTTACATCGGTTTGCCTCTGAGTGATACAATGTATTGAAACTCAGATGTGTGTTGGCATTGTCATAAATAATGCATTTTTTATGATTGTATCTAAAATAGCTTTAAAGCTCAATGCTTTATAAGAGGAACATCGTAGTATCCTGATGCTCATTTCAAAGAGCATCCCTCAGTCACTGCAAAAGGGCTGCTGTCGATTAAACGAAATTACCAGACCTGATCACCAGCCTCTGCCATGTGAGATTAAAGAGCAAGCAGCTTGTTTCATCTTCGCATTATATCACCTACAGTCCTCTTAACATGGCATGTTGTTTGTAGCCATTCTGAGATGCTCTTATTTCAAACAGTGTGCTGCTGCTGTTGTTTCTTTTTATAAAGCTGTGTTAAGGAGCTTTCACCTGGGTGGAGTGCTCTAGTTGCCTGCCATAATATACATAATGTAGGCTAGATCCGATCGGTATAGCAGGAAGAGGCAGCAGCAGCTACTGACCTGCCACTTTGGATCAATTTTCCTTTTGTTTTGCTGACAACATACAACCGTGTTATAAATGGTGCCATGCTTACTAATATAAATACTTTTAAAACCGTTTAGTCCTTTTTTTAAAGGAAAAACACACCTAATGACTTATCAAAACTAGTATCAAAGATCTAGTAAGTAAGTAAGTAGAAAGTTTTAGTTTGTTTCTCAGTTTTCATTACTGTTGTATTTCTTTAAAAAAAAATAGGAGTTAATTGAAGACTGGAGTAAACACTCCACATTCCTTCTTCACTCAGAAATAAACTTTTAGAGTCATCCATTAGAATCAACTAATTTAGCTTCTAAAGTAAAATAAAATCTGTGGAATAATCTTAAGTTAACATATTAAATTACATACCGTTTTGTAGTTTTCCATATATATAACGAATAACTGACTAATTTAAACATGTCACATTTTTTTTTAAATTTAACATGAAATGCAGTACAAATATTATGGCTTCTGGTAGACTTTCACTATATATATATATATATATATATAGATATATATATATATATATACAAATTATAAATCTGAACCGGTATACTACAGTTGATTTTAAATTTAATATATACACCAGAGTTAGGATTTTAAGATCACTGATTTTTTATTTAAATTATATATGTGTCTCAATCCTAAAATTCTAGTTGATAAAAAAAAACTAACTGTAGGTAAGCGGTAGGTGAGAATAAAGGCAAATATGTAACTAAACTGGGGAAAGATTAGATATGTTTTTTCTAGATGTATTGTTTGGTGTGTATTTTTTTGTATTTCACTTATTTCTTCTTCTTCTTCTTCTTCTTCTTCTTCTTCTTCTTCTTCTTCTTCTTCTTAAGTCATTTAGCAGATGCTTTTATCCAAAGTGACTTACAGAGACTAGGGGGTGAACTATGCATTAACAACTACTGCTGTAGAGTCACTTCAAATAGGACCTCAGTTTTCCTTCTCAATCGAAGGATGGAGCACAAGGAGGTTAAGTGACTTGCTCAAGGTCACACACACGTTTACAATGTTCTATTATGCTCCCATACCAATTCCCCACAACATCTTAGGAGAACTGAAGGACGGTGGACGTCATCCCATTGCAGCATCAAGCCAGTTCCCTCATTACACCCATGAGCTCAATAATAGATGTAATCAGCTTCCAGCCTCTGGAGGACAAAGGCTAGTTCGAGACTAGGAGAAACAATCCTGCGTACCTTTACCAGATGAGCCCCTCGGGGACCCTTCAGCAAGCTTTTCACTTCAGTGCTGTTCAACTAGTTCAAGGAGCAAATGATACTGAAGCTAGGCATGCAAGTCTATGCAGCTGCTGTCCAGTGTGCTGAACTATCTAAGAAAATGACCTCACATGACACTGTCCAGGGTGCTGAACTAGCCAAGAAAATAATCTTGCATGACTGTTCATTAAAAGCACTCTATATTATGAATTTACTGATTTAATGTATAATTAATACAAAGCACAGTAGTGTGCAAATGTATTATAACACCACAATACATTTTACTTACATGAAAATGTATGGGTATAAAAATCAGTGATATAGAAACAATAGCCACTCATGTGAAAATGTTAGACCACCTTGTGCTTTAAAAAAGCATCTGAAACAACTTCTAAAAATATCATGCATTTTAACATTTGTGGATATGCATTCCTTTTCTGTCACTATTTTAAATTAATTACATGTGCGGCCAATTAAAGTCACCACATAAATTAGACAATCACTAGTTTGCCTATTTTGACAATTTCCCATGGTTTTCAGTTCCAGTGGTTTCATTTCATATGCATAACAAATCAAAACAGATCTAATAAAGTGTTCTAATAAATTTGCACAATACAGTAAATTAACTTTATGTCTACCAAAACAACTAATAAAGAAAATGCATTCCCTATCTGTTATGAGCATTAGCAATATGATCGTGGTCCCCATTTGTCTTTTGGGATATGTATAAGAACGTTGTATGTCGAATAAATGCTCTCTGGTACCTAAGTGTAGATCACAAGCCTGCCTGCATTTAGACCACTGGAGTAAAACTGACCTACAGCACTGGAGCAGCAGTTTAATCCATTAACCTATAGCGTTATAATAAAAATATATATTTAGCACATGAAGGGGGGGGGGGGGGGGACCAGGGGGGGTGGGGGGGGATAATTTTTGGCATTATTAACTCATGGATAAATGCCTAATAAGAGATAAGGAAAGGGATTTTCCAATCAGCCTGACCACCAATGCAATTTGCAGTTGCAAATAATAAAGGCTCCCTCAGCTTGAATGGTAGTTACAGTGGTGTGCTGTGGCAGCTGCTTTATAAATTCATGTTCATACTAGGGTCTAAGCACAATGAGGAGATGCAGCTGGTCTGCGGATTGGAATAACGCACAGTAGGTGTCATTTTTTTCTGAGTGATAGGGTTAGCTTTTGCACTTTAGTGGGCAAATATCCGATGTTAACCGCATGTACTGCTAAAGATAAAGTGAGAATTGGCAGGGCATATTACTGGGGTTAGCAGGGGGGAGAGCAGGCCTGCTACAACCCATTCTCTCTCAGCATGGGGTTTTAGTGCATTAAGCTGAGAGATCCTCAAGGGGGGATTAAAGAATATAAAGACACACACTGCTGGTCACACTATCAGTGGGCTCATATATTTTGCTTTGCATTCTAAAACATCTATGAATATTTTGTTGAGACACACATTTAGAATTACTGGAAAATATAATATATTTGACAGGAGCCTATATGACTGGAGGTGGGCTGTATTTTTTTCTAATAATACAATGTATCATGTTTTTATTACTCATCCAATAATAACATTAAAAGTTTGACAGTGTCTATATTATTATTCCTACACAAAATCTTTTTATATAAAAAAGCCTACAGCATTAACGCCTTTCCAAGAAACATCACTGCATTACATATTGGTATCAGTAAAATACATTCCCTGCCCCAGCTGTATATAAGTCACGAGCAACATCCATTGTAAATATCACTGTAAGTGTGATATTTGTACAGACAGTCGAAAATGCATCTCTTTGTATCCCTAGTCTTATACTCTCAAACACTTGTGCTAAAGAATCTCAAGCAGGTTTCATCCCAGTTAGATCAGCAGTTTGGTACTGTAGATACACTGGTGATAAAATTAATGTGTCACCAGCCATTCAAACAGAATGACTGGAGGTGGGACATGTAATCACCCTTTTGCCCCACTCCTTTCTTACTAAATATCTTGGTATCTCTGAATAGCTAAAGGTCTTTAACAATAGGCAAATTATTAAAATGATCAAGCTATCTTAGGGATATTTGGGAAACCACTGTACTTACTGAGCATAATAAATATTAAATATTTAATATTTTGCATATAAGAGATGTTTAGGGATAATACAATAATTAGTGTTTCAAGGCTTATAAAAGGGTTACAACAGTAAATCTGCACTGTGTATTTACAGCTTCCAAATGTTTGTACTATGAATTTAGTTTACCATGGTTTGCCATGTTTCAAATTTTTTAACATACCTCTCTGGACTTTACAATGCATTACTGTGTTTTTACCACACTTTGCTGTGCTAATCCTACGGTAAACTTTTATAAGGGCATAACCACCAGTGTATACGTACTGCAAATAAAGATGCACCTTCGTTCATAAGATGTCTATACTAGGTAATGCAATGGAGTACTTCCAATAAAAAGAGGAGATGGCATTTCATGTACTTAATTGGGAGAAGAAGACTCATTGCATGAACACATTATTAATAAAATGCATTCATCAGGAAGATAATGCTTAGTTTGCTAGTCCCGTAGCATTTTGCTGAGGAAGTTTGGTCTTATGTAAGCTGCTGTATTGTGTTGTGGAGGAAGGAATGGAGTTTTGAATTACTCAATATGTTAACAGTTAATTACATAACCCACACATACACACAAATAAGGTTTATGGTCAAAAAGGGTTTAAATAAATGATAATCAGTACTCAAAAAACAAGTAAAAGTAATTTTAAATGCAAGCAAACTTAAAACTTCCTTACCTAGTGTGGTACCATTTTCATTTTCTTTCAAAACTACACATTTTAAGCCAATGAAGCAGTAGGATTGGGTGAGCTGGTGGGACAGGTACAATGTATAATAGTATTTTGTTAACTATAACTATCTTTGAAAGGGAACCTTTATTAATGTAGACCCAGGTTAAAACAAAAACCTGAATTGTTGATATAGACCAAGGGCCGAAAACCACTGCACAACAACATACTGTACTGTACACCCAGGGACTTGAATTCATCGAGTCAGGCCTTGCACCTTTCACTTCCCTGGAATACAACTGCTTTTAACTAAAAATAAAGGGAAGAAAGGGAAAGTAATGGGAGTACATACATATTTTTATAATGATGCATTCCTTTAAAAAGTTATATGAATTTGAACCTGAACCTTGTATTTCATTACATTGTAGTTTCATTACTGTTTAGACATGTTTTTGTTGTCGTTACATAGCCTTTCAGTAGTGAATTTACAAATAACTGCTTTCTGTGTTTAGACAAGACTGGTCATAAAATGCTTTCAGCACAACTTGATACTAAAAATACAGATTTTAACAGCTGTATCCAATTGCAAATCAACTATAAACTGGGCAGAAAGAAGTACTTTTATATTTAAAGGAAATGCTCATTTTGCTGGTGTATGGTATTCTAGAGATATGTTCTTACCAGAATCGATATGAAGACAGACACTATAGTACAGAACAGATTATAGTAGTTATGAGGGACATTGGCACTATACAAAAAGAAATTATAGAGTCACCTACCTTTTCTGCTGATTGAGCTGTGCCAAAAAATATTGGAATGAAGGCAAGCCAAACTATACAGGTAGTGTACATTGTGAATCCGATAGGTTTGGCCTCATTGAAGTTTTCAGGAACTCCACGAGTCTTGATTGCGTAAACTGTACAAGTTACCATTAGGAGAATGCTATAACCCAGAGAGCAAATAATTTGTAGATCCGTTATGTCACATTTGAGAATGCCTCTTGCTTGGTTAGGGTTCATCGTTTTCTGTTCGTCATAGTCAGTAATGATGTTGGGCGGGTCGACCACGAACCATATTAAGACTCCAAGAAGCTGTACTGAAATGAGACTGGAAGTGATGGCCAGCTGTGAGGCGGGGCTGATGAGCCTGGGCGCTGTGACAGACTGCTTTCCCTGCTCGAAGATGCGGAAGATTCTGTTGGTCTTGGTCAGCAAAGCTGCGTAGCTGATGCACATACCCAGTCCCAAAAAGATACGTCTGAAAGAACATACGGCTATATTCGGCTCGGCGATCATTAAGAATGTAATGATGTAACAAAGAAATATCCCAGTTAGAAGGACATAGCTAAGCTCCCTCCCACAGGCACGCACCATCGGGGTATCATTGTACCGAATGAAGGTAGCCATGACAAAGATGGTGGCAATAATCCCAAGCATGGCCAAAAAGACAGGGATGACAGCCCAAGGGGAATGCCACTCCAGTTTTATGATAGGTATGGGTTGGCATCCAGTGCGGTTCTCATTGGGATGCATGTTGTAGTCGCAGAGCTTGCATGATGTCTCGTCAGCCTGATACTGGTACCCTACACATTTCTCACAGTGCCAGCAGCAGGGCATGCCTTTCACCTTCTTCTTTCTCTCACCAGCCTTGCACGGGAGGTTGCACACTGAGCTAGGGATCTCTCGTATTCCTTCAGCCCACTGGATGTCTTCCACCTGCAGATACACACAACAACATTAGTACGTCTCTTATACAGGAATACATGTGATATAATCAGTTCACTTTGACTCATCTGTCAAAAATTGATTTATAAATGGCTAAAATGTACATTTTAGAAGCCCACGCAAACCCATTTTCACATCTGAAGTACCAGCAGCTCGGTGGTTAGATAGTCTTGCAGTGCTAAAGGTTCTGGGTTCACAACCCTGTCTTGTGTCCCTTGTAAATGAGAAGACAAATGCTTGAGAAGCAGGATGCTGGCCTTGTGTCTGAATAACTTAGAAAGCTGGGACTAATGCACAAGCAGATGCAGGGTGGCCCAGGATACACTTTCCCAAGACCTTTGGAACGTCTATGCTAATTTTCAGCAGCAGTGTCAAAGTTGTGTGAAGCAGTTTTAATTTACTGAGTTGCTAAGTGCTGATGGATACCATCTGAAGAAAGAATTGGTTAGGAAAAAAGAGCTACTTTTGTATTACTAGGATGCATTTACAACCTACTTTTATAAGGTCTTGCACTGTCCAATAGCTACCACAGTTTCCATAGTTACCTGCATAAAAACAACAGGGTCTGTTTGTTAATGAAAAGTTAGCCACTGTGTGCATTATCCAAAAAAAGAAAGAATGGGTTTATGTGCATTACATTCTATTTGAGAAATAATGGAGAAAAGAAAACCTTTTTAAGGTTTTCTGGATTGGTATTTGTGTTTAATTTTCCAGAAGAAATGACATTCATTGCGTGATACTTTTATGGGGGTTTGTAACCCAGTTTTATTGCTCATATATCTGTGTGATAATGTGATATGTTACAGGTAAACCAGCTTTGGCAGAGGAGTAGAGATAAACTGTCTCAGCCAAGGTTCAGACGGAGTACATGAATGAGGGTTTCCGAAGGCCCTTTAATATGTCAACTCTTTCAATCTTTTTTCTTTTTATCATTGGGGTTTGTTTAAAAATCTTATCTTATGGGAAAGCTAAGAAAATTACAAGCTCTTTCATGTTTCAAAATGTATATATATCTTTAAAGAAATAGGAATTTATTTAGTAAACATTCTGAAATAATGCCCCATGGTTTATGGCACCCTTCTGAACGCAATGCCCCCTCCTAATGTTATCACTAAAGGCCATCTATTTTTCTGTTGCTGCATTTTCAATAATAATTCTTCTTTGCTGTAAAATGACTGTATCGAATGTCAGGCTCCTTCTCTCACATCCATGCTGTCTAGTGTTATGGCTCCCTCTTTCACCTCTTGTGAAATTGCAGTACTCACATTCGACACTTCTATCTAATCACAATTGATTCAATCTAATTTTCCTTATTACCGAACCGCATTTAAACATTGATGGGATGAATCTGTAAAATAAATAAATAAATAAATAAATAAAAACCTCTGAAGGATAGAAGCCATCCTGGCACAATAAATACTGCAGATAAAGTCCTTGAGAAGATCTAAGTGCCCATTCATTCTAGATTACACCAGGTACATTTTATTTCTGGCAATGAAACACCAAGTCTGCATGCTAAACAGGTCTTTAAAACAGATCACTGCTATTTTTAGATGCTGTTTCTTGCATAAGAAAAGCTAAAATCTCAAGGGTTCATTATAAAGTGTGGCTGCGCAGTTAACTGACTTTGAAAACACATTTCACTAGGCTTAGTTCTGAGTGCAACTACCACTACAAACGCAATAGTTTATCTATTGTACTAACAAAATAATTCAATTGTTAACTATAGTCTCAAATGTGTTTTAAAAATGAGAAACCCTGTATTTTCATTTTAAATTATATTGGTGTTACTAATAAATTATATAGTTTTACTTAAATACAGTTTTCAGTTCCCATGCCTTGGGAACTTCATAGGTAGTTTTCAGCATTTTACAAGACAAAGCTTAATGCGACCAGACTATAATTATAATATATAGATATATATATATATATATTATATATATATATATATATATATATATATATATATATATATATATATATATTAGCTCAAAGAGCCAGCTGCCCTATATACAGTACTGTGCAAAAGTTTTAGGCAGGTGTGAAAAAATGCTGTAAAGTAAGAATGCTTTCAAAAATAGACATGTTAATAGATTAAATTTATCAATTTACTAAATGCAAAGTGAGTAAACAGAAGAAAATTCTAAATCAAATCCATATTTGGTGTGACCACCCTTTGCCTTCAAAACAGCATCAATTTGTCTGGGTACACTTGCAAAAAGTCAGGGATTTTGTAGGCATATAGTCAAGTGTATGATTAAACAATTATACCAAACAGGTGCTAATGATCATCAATTCAATATGTAGGTTGAAACACAATCATTAACTGAAACAGAAACAGGTGTGTAGAAGGAATAAAACTGTGTGAGGAACAGCCAAACTCAGCTAACAAGGTGAGGTTGCTGAAGACAGTTTACTGTCAAAAGTCATACACCATGGCAAGACTGAACACAGCAACAAGACACAAGGTAGTTATACTGCATCAGCAAGGTCTCTCCCAGGCAGAAATTTCAAGGCAAACAGGGGTTTCCAGATGTGCTGTACAAGCTCTTTTGAAGGAGCACAAAGAAACGGGCAACGTTGAGGACCGTAGACGCAGTGGTCAGCCAAGGAAACTTACTGCAGCAGATGAAAGACACATCATGCTTACTTCCATTCGCAATCAAAGATGTCCAGCAATGCCATCAGCTCAGAACTGGCAGAAAGCAGTGGGACCCTGTACACTCATCTACTGTCCAGAGAAATCTGGTCAAAAGTGGCCTTCATGGAAGACTTGCGGCCAAAAAGCCATACCTCCGACGTGGAAACAAGGCCAAGCGACTCAACTATGCACGAAAACACAGGAACTGGGGTGCAGACAAATGGCAGCAGGTGCTCTGGACTGATGAGTCAAAATTTGAAATATTTGACCGTAGCAGAAGGCAGTTTGTTCGCCAAAGGGCTGGAGAGCGGTACACGAATAAGTGTCTGCATGGAACAATGAAGCATGGTGGAGGTTCCTTGCAAGTTTGGGGCTGTATTTCTGCAAATGGAGTTGGGGATTTGGTCAGAATTAATGGTCTCCTCAATGCTGAGAAGTACAGGCAGATACTTATCCATCATGCAATACCATCAGGGAGGCATCTGACTGGGCCCAAATTTATTCTACAGCATGACAACGACCCCAAACTTACAGCAAAAGTCATTAAGAACTATCTTCAGCGTAAAGAAGAACAAGGAGTCCTGGAAGTGATAGTATGGCCGCAACAGAGCCCTGATCATCGAGTCTGTCAGGGATTACATGAAGAGAGAGAAGCAACTGAGGCTGCCTAAATCCACAGAAGAACTGTGGTTAGTTCTCCAAGATGTTTGGGCCAACCTACCTGCCGAGTTCCTTCAAAAACTGTGTACCTAGAAGAATTGATGCTGTTTTGAAGGCAAAGGGTGGTCACACCAAATATTGATTTGATGTAGATTTTTCTTCTGTTCACTCACTTTGCATTTTGTTAATTGATAAATATAATCTATTAACATGTCTATTTTTGAAAGCATTCTTACTTTACAGCATTTTTTCACACCTGCCTAAAACTTTTGCACAGTACTGTGTATATATATATATATATATATATATATATATATATATATATATATATATATATATATATATATATATATATCTCAGTCAAAAGAGTGAAGCAGCTGATTGGTTAATGACAGGCCATTGAATGAGGTAGGGACAAGGAACACTGTCAGAAAGCAGGGTTTGTAAACAGTTTTATTTAAAAGGATCCAATGTTTTAAAATGTAATACTATGGAAATAAATGTACAAAGTGCAGTTTTGAAATAGAAATCGATATTAATAAGTGCACAACAGGTAAGGCATCCAGCATTATATAACACTTAAAATTTGGAAAACATTAGAATACCAGTTTATTATCCGGTGAAAAACCTCAGCAGGACTATTAATTCTATCAATGGCTACCATTTAGCATAGAGCTATCACAGAAAAACAGAACATAAGTGTAGTAAATCTGTCATTTTTAAAGTGTGTGACAGAGAGGACTCGCTGGTTCTTACGTGAATGTGTGCCTCTATGGAAGCAGATGGGACACGCAAACAGGAGACGCATTGCTAGGCAACCAATTGAGCAGAAAGGCTTGCACGGGGGACCTGATTGGCTAGGGGGTGCAAAAAGCCTGAAAGCTTGCTTTGTGTACACTGAGGAGAGCGTCCACTCCAAAGGACGCTCGTGAAGAGGGTGGAGTCACCAGGAGGATGTTGGGACTTCACTGGGTCAGTTTATTGAATTTAATCCCAAAGAAGTATATTGAGGTTTTGTAGTTCCTGTGGCAGGAGGTCTCTTCAAACCTAGCGCTCACCTTGTGTGGCAAACTTGTATTTTTATTATTATTTTATTGAGTCATTTAGCAGACACTTTTTTATCCAAAGCAACTTACAGAGACTAGGGGGTGAACTATACATCAACATCTAGTGCTGCAGAGTCACTCAGTTTTATGTCTCATCCAAAGGACGGAGCAGAAGGAGGTTAAATGACTTGCTCAGGGTCACACAGAGTGAGTCAGTGGCTGAGCTGGGATTGAACTGGGAACCTCCTGGTAACAAGCCCCTTTCTCTAACCACTGGACCACCAACTCTCCCTTTTCACCTTTCTTTTCTTTATTAAATGTGACTCTAGGGCTACCATTGCTGGTAGTGGCACCACTTATGTTGTACTAAATCTGCGCACCTGTGCGATGTGTCAACACCCACTGCTCTGTGTCTGATTCAGTATTATTCAGTGATGACCCACATATGCAACATTGCCCTGTTACAGTGAGTCAGCACAAAAGCTATACGGGGTTTAGGGGGTTATAGCATCAACGTATAGCCTCCATATTCAGATATAAAGATACCATTTGATTGGTTTCCATACAGCTTAGAAACTCAAAATTCTCTTTCCAATGTCGTGAGAATGTGATGTAACACCCATCACCCATGTCACATACATCGCTCAAGTTAAAGGAAATGGGCGAACAAAGCATGGTACGACTTAAATGGGTAGACAGATCGTCTTCTCACGTTAAAAGTAAGTTTGCTGTCTTGTGTTTACTTTTCTTACTACATGGCTGAAGAAGGGATTTTGCCCAAAACGTCCCTGAAAAATGGGCTATCAGGTAAAATTAAGGGCGTCTGACACACTGGGTTAATTAAAATGTTCATGTTAATGAAATCTTTAGTTTCCTCAAAGTATAAAAAGTGTGGAAAACTAACACTACTTGCATTGAAATTCTCACCTTATAATGAGTAGCTTAATAAATTGTCAAAAGTCTCCTTTAGTGGTGGCTCCCAGAAATAGCTGTTGATGAAGGTTTAATTAATCATCTCGGCTTTTAGGATTCCAAGACCCACATACCATAATTAAAAACAGTGAGGGAGCTGCAAATAACTTTCGGTTTCCGTGGAAACAAGACAAGTTTCCTCTTGCTGGCCTTGTGTTTTTTATCCTAAAAAATGGAAATCGAGTCACCATGAAAACAAACAAAATCACAGAAGACTACCACTGCAAACCTTGAGAAAATGCATTCTGATATTATATCCAACAAGTTAGAACAACCAATAAACAGTTCCACAGCACTGACTTATTCCACACATGGTGATGTCTTCACCAGTGGGATTATCATTGATGAAAAGGCAGACTACTTGAAATGTAGTGATGTTAATTTGAATGCTTCGTAAATGTTCCACAAAGCAGTCTGCCTAACGCCTTTTTATTTCCCCAATGTATAGTCTGTTGCATTTCTTGCAGATAATGTACTATACTATTCTTTTGGAATGTCTGAAATTATTTGTAATTTCTACTGTTGTTTTGTTGGGCTCCGATTTCCTTTACAATTTTAGTCCTTTACAGCAAATGGCAGTTACGTATCTGCCTGAATGCCTGAAACTTTAAGTTTAATGATTCCTACAGTTCTGCAATGTGTCAAAGTACTGAACTGTATTCTTTGATGATGTTCAAAGTTTTGTATATGGTACTTTTAATTACAGTTATGCTATAAATTATTAAAAGTACAGTCAATTATGCAAACTAGTTTCTGTCTCAATTATATATATTATATATATATCCTTAATTATATAAGAATAATATATATATATATATATATATATATATATATATAATATATATATATATATATATATATATATATATATATATATCTTTTTGTTTTCCTGTAACTCACTGAAGAGGCCCATCTATTATTTTTTATAATATATGGATACCCTTGTGATGCTAATATTAAAGAAAACGAGATTCAGCGGTACAGTTCTTTTTTTTTTTAAATGTAGTGTTTCAGTGCTGTACACACGTTCTGTGCTGTTATATATTTCTCCAGTTTCTCTGGAGATACGACTGTATCAGCCTTACGTATTTTTTTTTTTAATGTATTCTCATTTTGTTGATCATTAGTGAATAATTCTGTACTGTGGGTGTTGTCCAGTGATTAAAAACAAGACATTCTGTGTTTGAATTGAAAGTGATGGTCTCGAGGAGTCGAATAGGTCAAAGTTCAAGTATATTTTCCTCTACAGGAATTATCACTTTTTGACGTCATGACTGTGGTATTATGCCGTTTTTTTTATTAGAATAGCTCAGGATGCAAATATAGCCTTCATCCATTTGTGTGTGTGTGTGTGTATATATATATATATATATATATATATATATATATATATATATATATATATATATATATATATAACTGCATAATTTCAAAGTGAAAAATAAAATATACTAATTGTTCTAAATTAATTACAAATATAAAGCAGAAAATAATTGATTGCATAAGTATTCATTCATTGCTATGAAACACTTAAATAAGCTCTGGTGCAACCAGTTGTCTTTAGAAGTCATATAATTAGTTGAATGGAGTCCACCTGTGTGCAATTAAGGTGTTTCACATGATTTCAGGTTAAATACACCTGTCTCTGGGAGGTCCCACAGTTGGTTAGTACATTTACTAACAAAAACTACATCATGAAGACGAAGGAACTTTCAAAGCAAATCCGGAATAAGGTTCTTCAAAAGCACCAATCAGGGGTAGGATATAAGAACATTTCCAAGGCATTGAATATCCCCCGTAGCACAGTAAAGTCCATTATTAAGAAATGGAGAGAATATGGCACAATATATGGTGAATCTGTCTAGAACAGGCAGTACTCAAAACTGAGTATCCGGGCGAGAAGGGCACTAGTCAGGGAGGCCACCAAGAGGCCTATGGCAACTCTAAAGGAGTTATAGTCTTCCACGTCTGATCTGGGCAACACTGTGCATACAGCAACAGTAGCCCGGGTGCTTCACAAAACTGGCCTTTATGGAAGAGTGGCAAAAATAAAGCCATTGTTGAAAAAAACTCACATCAAATCTCGGCTAGAGTTTGCCAGAAGGCATGTGGACCAAGTGGAAGAAGATTCTATGGTCTGATGAGACCAAAATAGAGCATTTTGGCCTCAACGCTAAGCGCTATGTTTGGCGCAAGCCTAACACCGCACATCTTCCTGAGAACACTATCCCCATCGTGAAGCATGGTGGTGGCAGCATTATGCTAAGGGGATGCTTCTCTGTGTCAGGGCCCAGAAAGCGTGTGAAGATAGAGGGCAAAATGGATGCAGCGAAGTACAGAGAAATCCTGGAGGAAAACCTGCTGAAGCCTGTTAGAGACCTGGGACTTGGGAGAATATTAATCTTCTGACAGGACAATGACTCCAAACATACAACCAAAGCTACACTGGAGTGGCTTACTAACAAATTGTCAATGTCCTGGAGTGGCCCAGTCAAAGCTTGGACCTCAATCCAATTCAGAATATGTGGAAAGAGTTAAAAATTGCTATTCACCAAAGGTCCCCATTCAACTTGACGGAGCTTGAGCAATTTTACAAAGAAGAATGGGCAAAAATTATAGTGTCCAGATGTGCAAAGCTGGTAGAGACTTATGCTGCCAAAGGTGCCATGTGTGTGTCCATTATGAGCTCATATTTCATTGTATGTTTTTTGAAATTTCCTGCTCCAGTAAAAAAAGACTGAGACTGGCATGTAGCATTTCTAATATTATTCTATAAGCTAACCACACTACCTAAATAATCTGCATTTAAGCCACATGATTGCCATACACAATCACAATCTAAAACTGTGCTGGACGATGGAATAAGAAATATGAGCTCAAATTGTAGTCTAATGATATAGACACACATGCGTGGCATTCTGATTGTTAATTAATATGTAACTAAGCCTCAGCAAATGGTTAATTATATATCAATTCAATATTTATTTATGACACTTAAAAAGAACACCCCATATGCCCAACAGAGCAAATTGCATGTTCTATCATCCACATTCCAGTCCTGAATACCATTTTAGAGGAGAGCGTTCCTAAATGATTAATAACCACTTTGTTCCCATTTACAGTATGACCCCATTAGCTTCCGAATGCCTTTAACTTCTTATTTACTCTGGTTTTAAAGGTACAATGCCGTTAACCATACAAATAAATTAGCAGGTCTTTCCTCATATTTCACCCTTGTTGTTAAGGCTGAATGTGTGAACTAAGCCAGCGAACAGAAAATAGCCTGCTAACTGGAAGCTGGCAACATTGATGAATGCCAGTACCTATAGTTTTGAGGTGTGCTTTCCATCATGGTGACAACAGATCAGGGCTTCTCTACTTCCCTGACCACACCACAGGACAAATAAGAGGCTTAGCTTGATGCAGACAAGCTTTATTAATTACTGCAGTTGGCTGCAGTTACTTTGTAATGACCTACATTCAAGTATGCATTTAAACATATGGCTAGCAAGAAGCTGAGCAGAGAGTTGTAAACACATACAGTTTGTACTGTGTTGAAATACTGAAGAAATTGCATTGCAGGAAGAAATACTGGTAGGCTTAGGGTCTCGACACCTTCTAGCTAGGTCTTCTAAGTTATGCAAATGTAAATTCTTAGTATATACTGAACTAGAACAACAAAGGATATATATATATATATATATATATATATATATATATATATATATATATATATATATATATATATATATATTTATCATGGTACAGTTTGTCAGGAAAACTGCAATAAATCATTAAAACAGACTAGACAACACTACTACATTATATATTTGTTACACTACTTTCTTTGGCCTTTGGCTTCGCCTTTCAAGGTGCCACTGCTCATAAATTTGCTTGCAGATAAGTGGAGACGTTGACCGTAGGGAAGCCATGGGCAGGGGGCAAGGATAGGAGGCAAACTTTGGTGCACAGCAGGGATGTAATGGATCGAGGTAAGATATAAATCTTTTCCTTGCCAACCATTGGATATATTGTTTATTGAAGGACAAATAAATAAAAAAAAATAGATATTCGATTAACTCTTCAATCTGGTACTGAAAGCTCATAAAATATGCTTCATGTTCATGTGATTTGATCTGACGTTAAAGCGAGTTCCCTGTCAGAACCAGCACTTTGTCTAATTTTCTATAGTTGTTTGAAGTGTGTTAATAAAGACAGAGTCAATCAACAGCTATGCATTTCTTAGTAGCTTAAAATGTCATTTTACTGTTTAATGTTATTTTTAATGATTGTGAGTGCTGTTCCTCCAATATTGAGCTATTATCATTTTTCTCTAAATCAGTCTTTACCTGGCAATGAACTTGCATTAATCTTGTCTGGAGAATTCTAAATGCTTGGACTGAGACTTCCTCAGCTCTACCAGCCTCTCTTTACTGTATTTCTACAGGCAAAGAGAGTAGGTAGGCCTGGCAGTGTTGAAATGTTACATTGTCACATGATATGAATGATATGAGAAAGGATGATCAAGAAAAATCATAATAACTTAATGCTTAATAAAATACAAATAAAATGTGTAGGTGCTTAAAGTAGAGCACCAGGGTGATGAATCAATCAATTAATGTTTTATTGAGGGTGTGGCAGGCTGGTGAGTGGATAGAAGCCAAGAGACAGTCTGCAGTTCAAATAAAATAACAATGTTATTATAAAAAACACATAAAAAGTGCACAAGGGCAAAATAAAGGGATTTAAAAAAAAAAAAAAAAAAAAAAAAAAAAACAGTACAAAAAACAAACTTACAAAAATAAAGGTTTCCAGGCTGGGCAATGCCTTCACAAATCTCAAAAATACACACAGACCAAAAACCAAAAACTACCAACCTGCTTCCTCAACTCCCTCCCCTCAAATGAGAAGCAGAGGCCTCCTTTTATGTCAGGTGGCTGGGCGCTGATTGATCGTTAAACTAATCATCTAATCAACCCCAGCTACCTGAACACAATGAACCCAGGCATGTAGGGGAATTTAACCCCATCCCTGCCAATTTCTAAAGGGCAGAGCTGTGCTCTGCCACACACCTCCCCCTATGTACAAGGTGCACCGGCCACAATCGGCCATCTCCCCAATTATGTCCCTTGGGTGGGCCGTTATGGTGGGTGGTAGTGGGCGGGGTTGATGTCGGAGCCCCCAAGACTTCTTTGGTTGAGGGGACCCCGGATCTCCAAGGTAGTACGGCGACGGCAGCCTGGCTCCCTCTGGTGGCGGATGCCGGGTGGTGTTGTTCCTCCCACTGTTCCCACCTCTCCCCATCTCGATGCCACAGCGTGTTGATAACTATGGGGAGATCATGGACGAGGTCTGCCTCAGGGTGCATCAACCAGTCCCAGATCTCCTGGGACGGTGGTGAAGGTGGTGGTGCTGGAGGTAGTGGGGTGGCCCCTGATGCCCGGGGTGAACACTACATCTCTTCCTGGGCCTGGTTGTAGGGGCATCCTGCCCAGTTGTGGCTGTCCTCCTAACACCGGCCACACCAGTTTGCCGGTGGCACATCTGGGCAGGATCGCCAACAATGGTCCTCCTTCCCGCACCAGGAACACCAGGGGAAGAGGCTGGCCGGGTCCTCCAGCAGTGGCTGCAGCAGCTTACATTTCTTCAGCTGCTGCTTGTCCTGCCTTTGCTGCTGTCTGCTCTTCTTTCCCATGTTTTTAAAAAAATAATAATTACCCCAAAAATTACAAAAATAAATAAAAAATACTGCTCTGAGCCTCTAGGTGGCGCTCTCCCACTTCTAACACCAAATGTGGCAGGCTGGTGAGTAGATAGAGGCCCAGAGGCAGTCTGCAGTGCAAATAAAATAACAATTTTATTATAAATAACACAAAATAAAAGTGCACAAGGGCAAAATAAAGGGATTTAAACACAAAAAAAAAGACAAAAAGCAAAACTAACAAAAATAACAATTTCCAGGCTGGGCAATGCCTTCACTGGATTCACAAATCTCAAAAATACACACAAATCAAAAACTACCAACCTGCTTCCTCAACTCCCTCCTCTCTAATGAGAAGCAGAGGCCTCCTTTTATGTCAGGTGGCTGGGCGCTGATTGATCGTTAATTAAACTAATCATCTAATCAACCCCAGCCACCTGAACACAATGAACCCAGGCAGGTAGGGGAATTTAACCCCATCCCTGCCAAAATTTCTAAAGGGCAGAGCTGTGCTCTGCCACAGAGGGTTGCAAAATAAAATCTATGACGATTAATAACAAATTAATGGATTTATTGTTGCATCTTGAGTTTCCCCCAGTCTTTGATTTTCTTAATTTTTTTTTAAATTACATTTTGGGGCACAGCTTGCTCATTTGTATATATTTTCAGAGTGAACCATTACCTATTCAAGGTATTTAGGGAGCGAGTGGGTCGAATAGAGTACAAGAAATGTTCCACACCAAGGATGGGCAACACCTTCCAATAAATCTCCTAATACCATGCCATTATTAAGTTACTGTTGGTGTGTGCATATGCATACTGTATTTATAGGTTTTATGTGTTGTGTTTTTAATATTAGGGTTGTAAGATTTTAAATATTGTATTAATTGTGGCCATTTTACAATTCTCGTGTTACTGTATGAAGGAATACATCCTTAACTATCTCTACCCCTGTAGGCTCTGTCTGTCTGGGGAAACAGGATGAGATTTGGTTGCTTTGAAGTTCAGAGTACCCTTTGAACTCAGGTGGAAGTGCTATTACCCCTATATAGAGAGGATTTGGGCATAGGTATTAAAAACACCCGACAAAGTCAGGTTCCCATAGACAAGGTGTTGGCTTTGGCTGGGGGGAGGTGGGGGACTGATTTTGCCTTCAATTTAAATGTATTTCTGTATTCTGGATCCTCTTTAATCAAGCTCACATGATGACGCTGAAGGGTCCTATAGGGTCAAACCTACAGTACTGTTTTGTTTGAAGATTTCTCCATGCAGTTTGTATGTGGTTATGTTCTGTACTATGTATCACTGGTTTTTCCTGTCCTGGAATTAAACTGTTTTTTTTTTTTTAAATTGAAAATCACATCAAGGGGACTGGAATTATTTTACAGGATATGAAAATTAATGCAGGAAGAAAGATTTTTCCTGAAATAAAAATGTGAAATACAATGTGAAGTCAGTTAAATTAATGGGATATGGCAAGATCACATGAGAGCAAATGAGAAAAGATTGCATATGTGCCTACATTATTCATGCATTTCCATTTGAGTAGAATACATCTGAGACATTTACCATTTACAACAATAATCGTTTACCACAAGGGAGCACGGAATCTCTACACAGGCGAATAACAGGAATGTATCATATATGAGTAATCATCTATCTCTCTCTGTATTTGTTTCAATAGCATTTCCCTAAGTAGCTCAATTTCTATCAAATGTTTAAACAAAAACCCCTGCTCCTCAGCAAGTTAATCTCCAAACAAATACTGCCAACAAAGTACTTTATAACTGGACCCAACACTTTGTAATCCATCTGTGTTGTGTCCATTTCAAAGCAGGGAGGGGGGTAACAAAAAGTTGGCTGAAAAAAGACATAACACAGATGATAGTACATTTGAATGGACTGTTCTGTGCATCTCTTCATTCAAGTTATGTTTAACCAGCTATATACTACTGTCTTTCATGACACCTGGTTTGAATCTGGCTCAGGTACCAAATTAAATCGTGCCCTGTTTCTATCTGCCACTGGGACTTGAAAGCAATTTAAAATCAGACTCATTCATTTCTGTCTGCTGCAGATTGAGAAGACATCCATTGCAATCTTGATTCTGTCTGTCAGTCAACGCTAGTTAGGATGGTGGTCTGGCAGAACTCCATCTCTCCAACTCAAACTGATATAAAGCATATGAGAGGTGTGTTTTAAATCTCACAGAGAAGAAAAATAAACATGTAGGCAGGATATAGAGGTCTGTGGATATACAGTGTTATACTGCCAGGGAAACACTGGAGGTTGGTGAATGCATTTATAAACAGCAATTATCCAAAAATGTGATCCATACAGGTTATCTTTGCATTTCTGTCATGTTTTGTTCCAGATTGTAGACAGCTGGTAGAACCAGCTGTATCCCCAGTTTGAAATCTGAACAGACTGGAGTTTTATAAACTGGATTCACGGTACAGACGGAAATAAGTTCTACAGCTATCCATGCAATTCAGCACAAGTTACAGTCTCTGCTTCAGATAGGCCCAGGACTGAAAGCGGGCTGTTATTATTAATTATTGTTTATAGGCTTGTGAATTGGACAGGGTACAGGAAAGATGTGCACTATAGAGCTAAGCAACAAGTAGCAACAAGAGACATTAAGAATCTTCCTCTCATTGCATCATTTGAATCGCCCATTGACCTGGACTCTGGAATAGTCTGTCTGGGTAATGTCATCCCATTTGTTTCTTTTGAGGGTAAAGCAAACCCTTTACAAGCATCGCTTATACTTTAAGGCACAAATAAATACATGTCTCTAAAGATTAACGAGGAAATGCAAGTTCCTCAAACCATGTAGAATAAATGAATAAACATACAGTGATCTGCTTGTCTAAATGCAATGTGAAACAGGATTTACGGGTGCGTAAAGCTTTGCTAATGTATGTGTTTGCAGAGGCACATTGATAATTATAAATGCAATTAATCTTAAAAGCCTTACAGAATTGAGAGAGCTGTAATTTATCATGAATTACCACCAGATAGTATGTGTTAAAGATGAAAAACAATTAAACTTATTGCTTGTTTAATCTACCAGCAGCTGTTTCTGTGATCTTAGACATGAAGAGAAAATACTGAACAGGCTACCCAGGATTTAAGAAACCTTATCAAAATCATTGAGCCTTGAAAAAGAATACCAGCAGGAGCAGGTCCAGTGTGTTATCCACAAGACCCTTTGGTTTGCATTATAAACAGATGAAAATTGGTGTAAAATAATGTCCCTGTTCCCAGGTAAACATTCTCTCTCAGTGCTAACAGTTGTCATAGTGGCTGTGTCAGGTGTTTGCAAAGTTAAACTGTATTGCCTGCCCTTCGTTGCTGTAACCTCTGTAAAAGGAAGTGTAGGTGAGGTTCAGTTAGAGCCCCTCCCCTGTTCTGTCCTGCCCCTCCAACAGCTTCTTTCCTGTCATTAACCAGTTGATTTCCTTGTGGACTGACATGCTTTCAACGAATGGAAGTAGACAACAGGTCAAATTTATGAATTATTTTCTTAACTACAAACACCTTTAAAGACCACGAGATACCATCATATGTTTTAAGACAATTGCCTTGCCCATCTTGGTTTTCGGTTACTGTGTGCTTTGACATCATATTCTCATCATTGAATAGGTTAACTGCCATTTTATCAGTCAACACAAAGAACCTTGAATTACAAACTTATTTGCAGTAATTGTATCCACCGTACCTAATGGTTCAATTTAAGATGTGGACAGGTGGACAGGTTCCTCCATATAGTCTGATCCTCTCAATAGCTTGTGGCAAAATAAAAATGGTGGTAACCCAGTTCTTTCACAGATAGACAAGCAGCACTAAGGACAGATATGAGTAATTCCTAATGGCAGGCATGAGCTGCTATTCCCAGATTGCGAAACTCTAAATAATGTATGCAAATGTCCACTATATCCCTCTCACCATGATCATTACTAGACAGTATGCTATTGTAGCAGGGCCAAAGTGAAAGGTCTGCTCCAAATCCATTATGTTGTCACTATTAGTTAGATCTGCAAAGATTTCTTGAGGGCAATCCACTGGCATTATAATAGCATCCCCATGGCATTTTCTTGACCTTTTCTGTAAGTTATAATGCATTAGGGTTACGTATCAGTCATCTTCACAAAACTATTTAATTCATACTTTATTATGCATTTATACACCCAACTAACATATTATAGCTATTGCGTCCTGTAGTAATCATTTCTTGATACTAGTCCAGTGGCCATTGAAAAGCTTTCCATTTAAATAACTTCAAATGTTTCCCTTAATCTTTGTAATCTTTGCAGTCAGTCAGAGTGCTTCTTAGTGCAAATAATCAAATGCTGTAATGTTTTTTTTTTTTTCAAGTTGGTCCTCTTGAGCTGTAGGGGGTACTAATCCTTTGTGAATTCTGACATGTTTTTGAACAGTTTTGCTTTATTTTAGAAATTAATTACCCTGGCTAACCCAGTGAATTTTCCAAATCATCTCATCTTCAGCACAAGCCCTCAGTCTACAAGAAACTATAAAAGGGACTTGCTCCAGGTTGTTCTGCACTTATGAGATTGAGCTAAACTACGCATTTATTTTGTATGTTTTGGCTTTCAGTGCTAAACTCAAACCTGAAGGCCACAATGCCTCCCATAAAAACAGTATAATGAATTTCCTACATGAACTAACACCGAATATAGATTTCTGGGGTGAAGAAATTGAGATTTACTGAAATATTCATCCTATTATTTCAGATTGGCTCCTAAGGCGAAAATACATTGAACTGCAAACCCAATGCCAGCTGATTACCAACTCTGGACTCATTTCCAGTGTATCAGCTGCCTAAGGATGTGGATGAATCAAAGAGCAAGCAGGGGACTTTAGAAGTACATATCTTATTAGCATAACAAGTGCTCAATCCTGTAGTGTTTGTTGTTTTCCAGACTTTATTTTTCGTTTAGATAAAACCACTTTTTTCTTGCCACTGAAACAACAGTTTACTCCCTCTGTTACAGGCAATTTCCATGAAGACCAAATACTTTCTTGATTTGACTTAGGAAGTAGCTCTCTACCTATTGCTGTAGCACTCAGTAGGCGTCAGTAGCTTGCTAATGTATGCTGGCAACATTTAAGTATTGAATGCCTGCCATCTCAGAATTAGGCATTCCTGTACATGAAGGCCAATGTTCTGGCTGCAACAGAGGAAGATGCGAGTTGAAGACCTGTGTTTCCATGGTTGTTTTATAACGCTAAAATTATTTAAATTTTATTTGCAATTTACAAATAGAGCATTGATTCCAAAGAGAATTGTGTGGTTTAAGCACATGTAAGGGGTAGTGTTGTGTGATGCACTGCTGTTACAGAGTCAGACCTGCTGTCTGTAAAATGAGATTAATGCAGACAAGACTGGTTCAGTGGTTATGCCCTCTCTTGTGGTGTGTGTGGTCGCCCATAGCTTCAAACCTATCCAAAAAAAAAACACAGCTCTGTTGAACCTTTTGTGTCTATTTTGTAATATTACCAGCCAGTGCCAATAGGATTGCAAACCTGTAACCTGAAAACAGCCAGTGATGTGTCACTAAAGACTCACATTGAGTTGCAGGTAGTCTGTCCACTGGCCGATCAGTCTGTAACCTGGTGTGCTGGTGTTCGTGATCTGGTACTGAAACAAGTCATAGCGTCCCGGTGCATCCCCGTTCTTATTGAACACCACAGAAGTGCCTGCACTGCCTTGGGGAAAAGAGAGAAAACAATAAAGAAATTCAATATCCGCACTGGAATCAAACAAGACTTTGCAACATGCTTGCACTCAGCATCCATCATCACAAAGCTTATAAGTGACCACTTTGAAAGGAAAAACAAAATCCTTCAGCATCCTTTATTTCTTATCTTTTGATTAATTAGCAAGCGTTGGACCCACTGGCTTCTAAAGAAAAACAGTTTTTCAGTTATCTTAGTCATACCCAAGACCGTCTTGATGCAGCAAGAACTATCAGTCTCATTCTACCCGTGGGGCAGACCAGCACATGAGGTCTCTAAATTCTTTTTTCCCCCCCTAGAAAAGGCTTGATCTGCTTTTAAGAGTTGCTGCCATCAAGTGAGAGCTCTGGCTAGCTAGTCTTGACTGTCATCCAGAAATTGCTTACTCCTTGACAATATGTTCTTTCAGCAGGGCCTCGTGAAAAAGCTTAATAGGCAGCACAATAGCACCAGGCATAATCAGGGCATTTTGCATTGCATCTGCCTGCTGATAAGGCAATGCTACACTTCTGGAAGGAATCACAAAAAAGCACAGTTGAGGATTTGCTGTCTCTCACCGCATTGCTTGAGGTGTGTCCCACTTTGTGTGCCGAGATGAATGTCATGCGCTCTTTGGTCACAATTATAATTATAATTAACTGCATTGGGAAAATACATCTGCAGTATCATTAAACCCGTAGGTCTGCCCTGCAACTATTCACCACAGACAACCTTGTGAGACTTAAAAATGCTTGCCATTGAGACACATTGTTTCATTATAATTCTTAATTATTTTTCAAAAGAGATGCCATCGCTACACCAACCCTCAATTTGGACATCTTTAAAAGAGTAATCTCTTTGGATAATCCTATACAAATCTTAAAGTGACACCCACACACTTGAAAGGCCAGGACTGGATGGGATTTTTCAAATTTGCAGTAAACAAGGAGGAGCACCACAGGCATGCTGCTCAGAGCCTGGCAGCTGTTGATGGGATATAATGAGCAGAAGAGTTAAACCTCTTCAGTGAGACTCTGACGGCCAAGATAAAGAGCTCATGCTATAAGATCTGAACATTTCTTGGACCCACTTCTGATGTTTGGTAAGTTCCTCAAAGCAATGCAATGAGCTGTTCAAAGCGGCATTGAGCAATGTACTGTATGGTTTTATATAATCCTTGACATGTGCCAGCAATCAGGCCCAAGCTAAACTGTCCAGTCACCTGGGTCTTTTCCTGCACAAACGAAGTAGTCAATTGAAGACCTACAAACTCAGTTGTTACAGATTGAATAGGTAGGAACAATTGCCTTAAACTAATAATTATTTTTGACAGTCCATATCTGGACTAATCTCTTGGATTAAGTTTTGATCACACAGAAAACCGGACCTCGTGTTGAACTTTTAACTAGTAACTTCCAAGCACCCAGCACAAAGGAGGGGGTAGTGAGCTCTTTGACCAGTGGACTTTAACTGAACCCGACACAAAGGGCCTCTACAGGATTGTAAATAGATCGGAGCATCCAACTAGGATTTATGGAGGAAAAGAAAGCTGAAAACAATCAGTCCCACTTTTGTGGGTTTTGTTTTTCAGAAGTGACTCAGAGATTTTTTGTTGCTCGGCTTTGATATTTCCAGGGGCAGCAGGGAGGCTGCAGGAAAGATAATGAACCGTATCAAAGAACACAAGTGAGTTCCAGTGCACACATATGCCAGTGCTCCTTGAATGTCACAGGGTCGCCTTTCTTTTATACTGTACTATACTTAAGACACAAAGCAAAAGGTACTTCTATGTTAAAGTACAGAAAGAGTTAGAATTAGATCATGTATTCATCCCATGCAGGGTAAGGCAATTCATTGTGCAAAACTGAACTGCAACGGACAATTTATTCTGCAGACTTTTGGGTCTTCTTCAAAGAATTGTTGAGCATAATTTCAGTACCTTTCTCTTGTGGAAGTAGAGTAATTGTAATTGCAAACACATAAAGTTGATCAGATAATTATATTAATTTGCGCTTTTATAATGCATGTATGAAAAACCTCAGAATTTGAACCTTGTTAAAAATATAAGCTGCTTAACTCATATTGATTATATGAAGTGCTTGTTTGAAAGTATACTTGTTTTAACCTACCTTGTTGTGGTTGAGGGTGTTTTGTGTGTTCATCATGAAATAAAATGATTATGTTGAGGTCTTAATTAAAATTAATAAATACTCCGATTATTTAACAGATAACTAATAGAGTGTCTTTATTTATTCTGTGATCTAATAGTATTCATTCAGGTTAATTAACACACATAATTTTTTAACTATTTAATTAGTGAAATTAATTAATTTTGTAACAGTCTATCTGCACAGATTGTTGACACCTGATCATTTATTAACATTTTATTCCACAAGGTAGTTATTTTAAATTGCACTGCATGAAAACTGGAATATCTTCCCCTCTATTGGTTTGGCCACACTATGGGCCTTATTTACGAAAGGGCACTAAACATTATGGTGCACTATAATTGCAAAGGCGTAATGGCGTACACTAATTTTATTCTGCTATACTATGGTAACCAGAATGAATATGTGATTTGTATGGTAATGCATGATAATGTATTTAAATGAGGAAACGCAGTATGCACCTTGAAGTGAGCGATAATTAGTTTGTTTGGAGACCTGGCTTTAATTACTGATAGGTGCACTGCTTAATCCTCTGTTTTCTTGTCTGAAATCTGTCTGGCATCAAGGAGACATTACTTGCATTAAGTTTTAGTTTGCGTTGCATGTGCCTGTCCCCTGCGGAGGGCTGCATCTGTTGATCGCTCATTTTTGGTCAATGTAAGCCACAGACCAAAAGATATGCCTGGACTGCTGGGTCTTTTTATATCACAGTGGTCACAGGTAAGTATTGGACATTATCGTGCACATTAAATTATCTCTCACAATGCATGTAGTGTGCATGCTATGGTATGTAAATTATAGCATTCTCTGTAAGTGAATGGGACAGTAAATTTTGTTTTTTAATAAATGAGGCTCTATGTGTAATGACAGAATTGGACAGTTTAAATACTTTTGGTACATTAACACATATAGTATATCATAAGTCCCGGGAACAAATGAAGTTCCAGGTGACGTTGAACAACTCATGAGTAACATAAGGTAAAACAATATATAATATATATATTATATATATTATATATATTATATATATATATATTTATATATATATGTTTCTATGAGAGTTTTACAGTAACAGTCACTTGCATGGTTAACATCAACATAAAGTGACAGTGGGTGTTTTAAAACACAATGTACGAAATAGCAATGTCAAAATAGTTATTGATGTATAATAATCGATTAGAGGGAGTTACCTAAGTAGCGTCCAATGAGAAGGAAGTAAATGGTGCATTTTAAATATCTGAGGTTTATGAATTAATTTATAAATAGCAATCACATAAAAAAATAAAAAATAAAAAATGATACCTACTGTCAGTAGATAATGTCAGTTTGCAGATTGGAGACTGCAGATGCATCCAGCTGCAGTCAAGTTTGATAATGGAACAAAATGAGATTGAGTTTTATAGACTGGTTTCATGGTATAGATAGAAATGAGGCGTAAGTGTAATGCAGGTCATGCTGTAGTTGGTCCAAAAAAGTAATGGATTTAATATTGGCTCTACCTCTGCGGATGACAAATATTACTGTGTCTAGTCCAAGTCCACTCTTCCTACTAATTGAAGTGTAAAGCGATATTAGACAACGTCAAGCAGAAAATGCAGTTATACTTAAAAAATACCCTCACCACTTTCATGGTGTTAGCAAAATAATTAATAAATCTTACCCAATATATATTGCCATCATTTTGCAGGTCTCTGATTTTCCTATATGAAAAATGCACACATTATGGTAGAGGTGAATTTGATGCTAATTTATTTGAAGTTGTTAGTAACGAAAATATATTGAATGCCCCTTGCAGATATTAGAGCAAAATCTTCTTACATTTTATTTGCTTAAAACATTTTGATTCAAAACAAAATAAAGAAAAAATCAGTGTGTTTTGACACATTGAGTGCAAGAGACATTTACCAGTTTTATTGTTTACAAATGCTATGGAAAAAACAGCATTAAAAACCAAATACACATTTAACATAATGTGTGATTCTTTCATACAGGAAAATGCTAGATCTACTGTAAGAATTGATGGCAATACATATCGGATACCATTTACTTTTTATGTTAGCTTGTTGTACTTTAACATAGAAGTACCTTTTGCTTTGTGTCTTAAGTATAGTACAGTATAAAAGAAAGGCGACCCTGTGACATTCAAGGAGCACTGGCATATGTGTGCACTGGAACTCACTTGTGTTCTTTGATACGGTTCATTATCTTTCCTGCAGCCTCCCTGCTGCCCCTGGAAATATCAAAGCCGAGCAACAAAAAATCTCTGAGTCACTTCTGAAAAACAAAACCCACAAAAGTGGGACTGATTTTAGGTCAGAGCTGAAAAGGCTAAAACTGATGAGCTTTGATAATATAAGAGGTGACAGGAGTGGGAAAAGAATTAGAAAAGAAACCTGAGGCTCTGCTTACATTTCAGTGCTCACATTGCAGTGGAAGGTTGTCACTTATGAGGTACCTGACTCACTCAAACTAAAGGGAAGTTGGTACAGTTTTTTATCTGTGCAATGAGCATAAAAGGGTATACTTAATTACCTGCTAAATAATGACCAGCAAGAGGTCAAGAGACAAGGTCAGTTATCCACAGTACCGTTGAACCAAAATGAAGACCTTTTTAAAATATATCATGGACTGTATTCATTTGGCTGTGAGTTACAACCCTTAGTGAGTTTTAAGATTCTTAAGTCCTGTTAGAATAAGATGGCATCTGCCATAGGATACCCTTAAATAATGTTTACCACAGCCCATGTGCATGGTAATTTTGCAGTTTGGTTATACTTTACAATAGTTTACCATGTTTTATTACATTTGATATGATTTTACTAGAGGAAACTACTAAGTGGAAATTAACTTATAAATGTCTCAAACAGTTGAGTAAAGGGAAGGAGCTGCAAAAAAAAAAAAACAGAACAAATCATTTCATTAAAACAGTCGCTACAATTTTTTTGTGGGCTGTGACACTTTGAAATCTGTTTCTGTTCCTCAAACATAAATAAAGAAATCTGTTGTATATGAATAGATACTTGTTAGTTCCTATATAATGTGCGTAACATTAACAGATATCAACTGGGAGATATCACCTTTGAATAACATTGTATATCTTTAATTAAGAAGAAGGACCCCTTATACACACGTCAAGAAAGAAAAAAGTTCAACTTGCAGGGAACTCTAAAGCCTTTTATCTTTATACTCAACACTGCAGTTTTCAAGCACTTTGAAATCTGAAGTTTCTCTTTGCAACGGATGTCTTTGCCCTTTCATCAGTAATTCCAACACACACACACACAGATCCACTCCTTATCAAAATATTTAAGAACCTATTTGATAGCTGTGATTAGGGTATGCTGCACATTAATTATGCTTTCATCAGAATCTGTACATGCTACAGTACAGGAGTTTAATATCTTATTATTCATAGTTATCATGTGCAATACGTAGTGAATAAAAACAAACAACGACTTTGTCTTAGACCTGCTGTACTAACCAATTGGTAAAATCAGCAGATCTCAAATGATTTAGAATAATAAGAAGGAAGAAAAAACGTATACAACAATAAAAAGAAAAGAAAAACATTGAGAAGTATACAAATTGGATATGAAATGTGAAAATTAGAGAAAGTAATCAAATTATTAACTAATTATAACAGATAAAGTACACCCTTCTGAGCATAGGTGATCAATTTAAATGCATCCCCAAATATGTTTATAGACTGGTTTTAAATTGCAGCCTTATTATGTACAGTGAGGTGTACATTATGAGGTCGATTATCAGCTATTTACTTCATTTGCATGATTTTTTTTCAGATACACAAAGCCACCCAATATAGTTACCAAATCACAAACTCAATTTAAAGATTTGTGAGTAGTTTAAACTTCTTTCTTATTCATTTTAGAATTGTAAAGCATGTTTCTTTTTGCTTTTCAGACAGAAATAACACATTACAATTTGAAGTAAATAGTGTTGCGAATCTATCATTATGCCCTGTATTATAAGACAACCATTTTCAGTCCACTATGGGTAAAGCCTCTAATGACAGCCATGTTTGAACAGCATGTCTTTGAAGTTAATACATACAAAATGTCAGAAAGAAAGACATCACCCTCTGTGGTTGTATAAACTAACTTACAACTATCAGTAACATGAAAAAGGGATCACCATGACCCAGTATGTGCAGAATAGCATAAGAAATGCATAGGAAAACCGACTAATTCCCAATACATTTCTTCAAGAACATGTGCTAAGCAATGTCTATACCATTAAACTAAATCAACAGTTTGCAATATATAGTTCACAATATAAGCAGGGCATACAAACATGTGAATAATTTGTGCTTTTGAATGTTATTTTGAGTTTTATTGTAATTGGACAAGCACTTCTCTAATATATATATATATATATATATATATATATATATATATATATAATATATATATATATAATATATATATATATATATATTATATAGTGTTACATGATACAGGAATAGCTTATTCCCTTATCGCTATTTAATTCATTGGTGGATAGAAACTGTTAAAAAAAAAAAAAAAAACTAATTTAAAGTTTGTCTGATTTATATTCTGAATTTTAATATTTAATTTCATATCTTTGTCGGCCCTCACACAATAAAACAATTGACCCTCAAACAATGAAACTAGCAGGTACTACTTATGATGTCCCAGCTGTAAATCAATCATGGACAACTGACATTCTTTCTATTAAAGTGCTTGCAGCTGACAAATTATTCCGTAAATGTTGTGCACGTTAATGTGTTATATAAGATTCAGATTTTGAAAGAGACACATAACATAATGATACTCTACTAATACTGTCACCACAACCAATTCACAACTCTATTAAGCCTTTCATCACAAGGATCCCAAAGTGCTTCACACACAAACACAAAATGAACAATTAATAAAAATAAAAAAGTGGTTTTAAATGTAAAATTAGAAAAACTGAGATAAAAAGCTAGCTTGTAGAAATAGAACAGTCAAAATAGTCTAAAACAAACATTTAAGAGAATTGGAATTAAAAAAAAAAAAAAAAACTACTATGATTATAATAGCTCATGTTACAGATTTCTGGTGATGTAATATATATAGGCTATTTTTAGTGCTTGCAATGTTGTTTCTTCCCAGCCACATTTCCACATTAATTAATGAACAATATATCGTATAACACTGTAACGGTTTTGCAGACCACTTTTGTGCCATGTCAGCCAAGGAAATATATATTTTCAACAGAGCAGAAATGACTTGCAATACGCGGTTCACAATGGTATATTACACATGCATCCATTACTTTATATGACATCATGTCCTGCATCAACAGAAATATAACAGTGCTTTAAAATAAAAATAAAAAGTTTGTGGCAAGTTAATAACTCATATCCACACACACAAACAGAGCATCTTTTAAACATTCAAATAGCCTACCTACATAATATAAAGTGTTAAATTGATAATAGGGAAATTATAATCTAATTTAAGATGATATAAAGAGATAATTTGTCTGATATATATTTTGTTTAGTGATCTTTTTTTTTTTTTTGATTCAGTCTGCTGTTTGTAAATTATAATTAATACAGTGTGATGCAAATGAGGATCAAAAGTAAATGAACTGCAACATATTATCAGAATGTGATGTTTACCTCCTTACTAAAAAAAAGATACTTCATATCAACCATCAAATGTCAAGGTAAACACTGCATGACTGCCCACGGGGAGTGTAATCGCTCCGCCCTCATCATTCAATTTGAAACGACCCGTGTCCCGCATCACCGATCTTGTGTCAGATCGTTTTAAACAAGCTGGGGTTGATTGGAGGCATTCCCATGGAGTTCCAATTGATCTGACACATTCACGGGCATGAATCGTTTGCTCTAATCTCTCCCATGTGGATACCCCTTTAGAAAAGGCACCTTTGCTACTGTAACTGCTTCTAAATAGGGCTCATTGTGTTGTAGCAAGACAGATATCTAAAGCAAAGCAATATTATTATGCCAACGAGAAGCCAAAAAAAGGGGTTCAAAACCATTGTTATAAATACAAAATAGTAATTGTTTCTTTACTTTAAGTTTGACTGTTGTATCTGTCTGGATTTATGATGTTGTTACATGAGGAGGGACCTCTGTATTCTTATCTTGTTTAGGGATTCTCTTTAATGGTTGTTAGCTTTCTCCCAACTTCGAAATCCATATTTGTATTATTTTCCCGTTGCCGTCAATTACTTCCTTAACCATTAATACAGACTCTGTGGAAATAATGAATAAGAAATAATTGAGAGGAGGGCATGTGTGCAGTAGTTCTTAAATTCCACTTACCATTAAAGTTGACGGCACGGATGTACTTCAGTAGCTTCTTTCCTCCGGCAAGCTCCATTTCAGGACAGACCCCTGAATACTCTGGACAGAGATCCTGGTGCATGTTGTGCAGAGCGTAGGCTATGGCATACACTGCATCAATCACAAACTGCACCTTCGCCTCCTGCTCATAATGGGAGTCCTTTCCAATCCGCTCTTGACCTAGAGAAAAGAACCGATACAGCTTCAATCCAGAGCTGAATATTTAAGCAACATTTCCATCTGCACTATGAAAACTGTATAACTCATTCCAACAACAACTGGAGCAGCTGCTGGTACAACTGCAGAATTCAATCCATCTTGTAATATGTTACAAGATGATACACAGCCATCCAAAATCATCAGTTACAGGTCAAGCTTTTTTTTGACAGAAATGAAGGTTCTAATTTTGGGGGGAGCAGCATAGATTTAAGGGGCTACTTTGACTTGGTGTTTGACTTTAATTTGCATGTATTTTTTTTTTTTTTCCAGGATACCAGCATCTTATGGTTTAGCGAAAGTTTTGTGGGAAACCATGTAGAAAATAAAATTGGATTGTAAGTAAATACGGTCTCTTCTAATTAATATTCACCTCTCTGCAATATTTCTATCATTGTGCAATGAATGAATCGTTTTCTATTCTACCAATCTTATTTGCATAGAATGATTATTAGGTCACTTCCTCCAGCAAAGTGTTTTGTAGCCAGTCTGCTATTCCAACTGGGTCCCAGTTCAAACCAGTTTGATCTAACTACTGCTATTCAAATGTAATCAATGTACATCTCAATGACAGATGGAAGCAAGGCTTTATATCTATCTCTCTTCACTCTCTTGTAAGCACCATTTTGCATTGATTGCTTTTTACAACAAACACTTGTATCACATCTTGTTAAGTATCCATTCATTTTGTATGGTTTGGATCTTTATTTGGAACATTGAGACCATTGCTGTTAAAAATACTTATATAAAGCCATACAGTATCTTCAGGAAAAATAAGTAGCATCAAACAATCACACAAAACCATTGATTGTTTTAAGATTGTATTCTCTTTCAGAATGTATGCATACAGATTCTGACTTGTGCAGACCTTATTAGGAATCAAAACATTATAGTACCTTACAGGGGGAGTACACGACACTCAGCGTAACCACAGCAACTTTAGCAGAAAAGTCTGTTGTAAAAAATAAGTATTCATTTTCGATTAGGATAAACTGAAAACATGATTGTTCTGCTCCAAAAGATTACATTTGTGTAGAAATGCAAGGCAAACTTAGGTCATAGTATTGTTATACTTTATTTGTTTCTCTACACTAGCAACTTATCTAGTGTAATGATACACTGTTTGAATAAGGGCTTACACCTTTAAACATATGGGACTGGATCCAAAACACAAGGATAGCCTCAATAAACCAAGGAGAAATACAGGTTTCATTAACTTCTGCTTCATGAAGAGACTTAGCCAGGAGCGTTTGTGTTTCCATGACTCCTACCAATCACTAGTAATAGATTAACGATTCCAACTTCATCCTTCACTGAGCACAGCTAGTTCCTCCTTTATTAGCACAAACCATGTGCTTATGTAACAGGGTGAAGGCTGGACGTGAAGTGATGACCCCACACTGCAAACAAGCAGTTTAACCACTGTGCAGAAGAGTCATCTCACTGACAGTGGGGACAATCCGTAATGGAAACACAGCCCAAAAGACAATTTTTCCAGGGTTTGTTAACATACATTCATTAAAATCATCAGGGAATTATTAAGCCTTATTTGGAGGTTGGCAGGGTTAATTTTTATTACAAGTAAAATACACCACCATCATCATCATCATCATCACCGTTAACATCTATTCACTCTCCATTGCTTGAGAAGAACTCTTTGGGACTTTATTTTAATGATCTAAACTTTTACTAGCTGTGACCCTTTGAACTGCCGATCGATGAAGTCACTACCCTGTGGTAGTTGACTACAGCTGAATTTATTGTGTTTCTGTTAGAGACCAGTTTAATCTTCCCAAGGTCCATGTTAGCGTGTTAACATCAGCATGCAGTGGACTTCCACTCGTCTCTATACCCAGGCTTCTGTTAATTTATAATCGTACAGCCAGTCTTGATTGTATTGTTGTTCACAAGTTATTCACATCATGTTTCATTTGAGGAAGAATGACATTGCAAAATAAGGTTAAAGCTTGAAGCATGGAGTGCATGCTAACATTGCTGGCTTACCAGAGCTAATCCCAGTTAAATAAAAAGCCCATTAAAAGAAACAGATTACTGTTATTCATATTATTATTATTTATTATTATTATTATTATTATTATTATTATTATTATTATTAAAGTCAGACCAGAAACAGACTCCAAACATTTAATGGCGATGCAAAACTGCAACGCTACGGTGCTCAGCATTTTATTTAACCAAAAAAAATAAAGATTTAAACAAAACACCACAAAACAAAAGGCGTGCTGGCCAAACAAATAGCAAACAAACAAAACAAGTATCGTGTTTTTTAGCCAGCACATATAGCCAGTGTTTACTACAGACTTACGTCTCTCCTCTGACAACCTTGAGCGCAGCCAGCTGCAGGCTTTTATATTCTAGCTGAGGGGTCTGGCCGATTATCCCTCGGCCAAGGTCTGCATGAGATTAATAAGGATGCGTAACTGTCAGCTAGTTTAATAATCAGTAGCTGATCAGTCACGCATCCTCACAAGGTTTTAAAATAAAAAATACAAAACAATAACAAATAATGGCGGTGGCTTCACATCTGTGCCGCAAATAATAAGACAAATAATAAAACAGCGCACACACACACACACATATATACACACACACACACACACACACACACACACACACACACACACACACACACACACACACACACACACACATATATATATAGGGGTCGGCCACTCCGCCACACCCTATGGTATTTGTAGTTCTGCTGAGTGCTTTATTACAATTACTTGAATACTGTGTTTTATGTTTTGCTAAGTTTGTGTTAAAGTGAAGTTCAGGAGTTCAGAAGCTGCTCTTCGATTCTCTGAGCCTGCCACTGATATCTGCAACAGGCTTGAGCAACCAAAGTATCTTTATAAAAGTAAGAACCAGCGCCAACTAGTGATCTGCAAACATCATAAAATGGCAGCACATAAAAGCATTTGTTTAAATTCCTGACAATTAGATTATCCAAGCAAGCGCAAAGCCAGGTAAAAACACATTTAGAGTAAAATGATAATAGCACCGTACTGGAGCAATGCAAATAACAAGAAACGTGAACATTTAGTTGGAATATACATTATCGAACCCTTATATTAAAACCTGTGTCCTAATCTATAGCTGAGCAGTCAATAAACACAATGGTGGACTAGTCACGGCAGCACTGATGTGTATGGATCAATAATTTGTAATAAGAGTTTAATACAGGAGATAATGATCTCTTTACTTTGGGTTGGCATCAGTTCACAATAGCGCCTGTCCACTGGTCACTTTTTCAATAGTTTTCCACTAGAAGCCTAAACTCCAGTCAGTAGTTATATAGTACCTTCCAATCCTGCAATATACTGAGGGTTGCCACTTTAAAACGTCATGCTTTCTGAACGGATCGTTACCTGGCAACTTAAAAGTAGGAGCACTGTGCTTGTTGGAATATAACATGACAATACATCCTAATACCGTATAAACTCCTGCACATAAAATCTAAACCATAAGCTTGCTTCTGGTACTTCTGCACTATGGGTTGTCCTAGTTCTTCACTGCATCCCTAAAACTGTAACTGATTATTGATAAGATCATTGAATTTACATTTTCTTTTGCTACTGATGGCTTATAAATGAAGTGGTATGTAATTCAAAATTATGCAAGGCAAACTATTTATTAGAATATAACAAATCTGCATTGTGCTTTGACATTAGGCTGAACTGTGGTAAGGAATAAATCAAGTACAGAATTGTCCTGGCAATATGAATTGTACTAAACAAAGCTATACTCTCCTATACACGCATAAACGTGTATCACCCACCAAGAGCACTACAGCACACATCCAGGACTGGTGACCGTGTTTGCACATTGTGGGAAAGATATGTGTGTTAATTATTTGGGACTCCAACCTGTTTGTTTATTCCAGTGCATTACACATTGTTGTGTATTGCGTGGAGTTACTGTTTGGTCACCAGACCAGGATTATAATTTAAAAAAAAAAAACCTTTCGAACTGGATTACAACTCTCTGTCTGTTAATTACGCACTGCATCAGTCCTGCACCTGTACACAATCAAACACTTTGCCACAGTTAGGAAAGCAGTTTTCCAGATATATGGAAACAGTATGACATACGTACGACCGCCTCCACAATGACCCCTGCATGGGATAATATAAGGAATAATGCACACCCAGCTGTGCATAATAAGCCTATAATTCTATTGAGGGGTTTCTGGTGACATATAAATCAGGAGAGCGCTAACTCAAGTGGTTTATCAATGTCACCAGAAACCCGAGAAAGAATTACAACCTTGGTGTGTATTATTTGTCATAGAACACTGTGACATTACAGACAGAAACTGTAGAATTAGCAGTGGCTTTTTAACAATTAAAGAAGTGTGAAAAAGCTTGTGCTAGAGATAGAGATAGAGAAAGGCGTATTAAAGCAAGGTCTGCTCACAGAGCAGGATAAGAATGAGAAATCCATGACAAACTATACATTTACAACATAGTTGTCAGTGGTGTAGTGTTACATTGTATAGTGCCGGAGCCCTGCCAAACTTTCCGTCACGTGTGTATGTCACCATCAGATTAAAGATCTCATATTCAAAATCTAATTTCTATTTCTGCCAGTTTATCTAATTGAAAATATATGCAATACTAATTCTCTGAGACTCCACACATTGGTAAAAAAAATACGCAACATAGCTTCCACATGCCAAGCTAAACTAAGCATTAAAGACCATCCAAAAAACACACAAGAAAGCAAATAGTGTTAATCCTAAATCAGTTCTGGTATAAATCACTTAACTGTATCATTTGAAATGAATGAAATGCTCTAAAGTAAAATAAATAAATAAATAAATAAATAAATAACAACACTTTCAACAATTATATTTAAAAATGAAAGTTTAGCGTTTAATATATTTTTACTTTGCTTATATAAAGTATCTATTTTAAAAGGGAAATACAAGTAACATTTTTTATAGTGTGCACAATATGTGGCATAATAAGCATGTATCATTTTAGTGGCTAACAGTGTTTGGTTCCTGGGTAGTAAGTGTTATTTCCTAATTGCTTATGCCTCAAAAGTATAGAAAATGGCTATTATTCCCCACAAACTTTGCTTTTGTGACCAGGACAGTGATATTTTGAAATGTACCTATTTTCCAGAACATTCCAGATAGATTCAGTGCTGAGTAAACTTGGAGTAACTTCTAGAACTTTCTAGAACATTCCAGTAATATAAATAGTAGTATAAATACAGGGGCCTTAAGCCCACCAGTTCAGTTTAGTTCCAGCTGCCTAAGTGGATACATATCTGCATTTTTCTGAGATGGCATCAAGAGGCTGCAATGGTGGCATTCCTGATGGGTCTCCAAGGCGGTTTTATCAAGTTTCCCTGCTATTTTTGCCTTTGGGACAGCAGGGACACCAAGGAGCACTACCACAGGCGGGACTGGCCACAGCGGACCAAGTTCTCTGTGGGGAGGAACAACGTCAAGTGGGAGCCACTGGTGGACCCCTGGAAGGTGCTGATGCCACTACTGCACATCAAATTGGGCCTTATGAAAAACAAGTTGTCAGTGCTCTAGATAAGGAGTCGGCAGCCTTCAAGTACCTTCAAGACTTATTCGCTAAGCTGTCTGAGGCAAAGGTCAAAGCCGGTGTCTTCGTCGGACCACAGATAAAGAAGATCCTGGAGTGCAATGAATTCCCCAAGAAGCTCACTAGTAAGGAGAAAGCGGCTTGGAACAGCTTTGTCACAGTGGTTCGGGGCTTCCTGGGCAATCACAAGGCCGAAAACTATGTGGAGCTGGTTGAGACTCTGGTGAAGAACTACGGCACAATGGGCTGTAGGATGTCCCTCAAAGTCCATATCCATGATGCTCATGTTGATAAATTCAAGGAGAACACGGGAGCATACTCGGAGGAGCAAGGTGAGAGCTTCCACCAGGATATACTGGACTTTGAACGCCGCTACCAAGGACAGTATAACGAGAACATGATGGGAGACTACATTTGGGGGCTGATTTGTGAAAGTGATTTACAGTATAATCGTAAATCCCGAAAAACTACTCACTTCTAAATCTTTTGTAGTCATTTTTGTATTACTTTAGTATAAATACATGTTAAGTTGGATTCATATGTTGTTTTTTTCTGACTTTATGTGAACGAAAAGATTGTTTTCTCATTGGAGATAGGTAAATTTCAAAATATCACTGTCCTGGTCACAAAAGCAAAGTTTGTGGGGAATAATAGCAATTTTCTATACTTTTGAGGCCTAAGCAATTAGGAAATAACACTTACTACCCAGGAACAAAAATTGTGTTACATAGTGTAACCCATGTGCAATGGTGTTTTATTTTGTAATCCAATTTCCTTATGGCGAAACAGCAGTAAATAATAACAATGTTAGCAGGCAATACATCAGCGTCAATTGCTTTGTCTTAATCCATGGGTTGGTCCTGAAATAATAATGGTTCCATTCTTTAACACCCACACGAAACACAAACATAAACACACACACACACACACACACAGTGTGTGCTCTAGTGCTCATACTGAAAATACAAAGTGTGTTACAAAGTGCAGTGATAAATAACAAACAAGTACAATATAGACACGACAAACAAAACAAACAAAACACTCATGGTTCACAATACAATTCTCCTTTCGGTCTAGCATTAACCATAGCAAAGGAACAGATCACATCACTACGTCCCCTTAAATACCATTAACCATGACACCCTTGGTTAATGAGCATGACTACTCCTCCAATCCGTGGATGCCACATCGTTTCCCTTCCGGGTCGATGACTTAGTGTACCATAGCTCCACCCCCTTTCTAGACGGCTGACTTCCACCTAACCTTGGGAATTAATTTTGGGCCATCCAGTCCAGGATACTCTGTTTCCTTTACACAGCACCCTCTCAGGTCGGGAGGGAGATCTAACACTAAGAATCATTGAATCTCTGTCACAATCATGTATTCTATTTGAATTACAAGAAAAATTTGTATGAAGCAAATTTGTTGCAGGTAGTTGGTGAAAGGTACAAATCCCCATTAAACTAGCACTTTAAAAAAGGCAGGTTTTTGAACTGGCTTCCCTTATAAGACACTATATTTCTAACACAGTATTAACAAGTTTGACTTCGCTAAATACTTTGCATACAACACGGATAACTCAAAAAAGGCACCTTTCATTGTTCACTATGAAAATAATAAGCATTAGAATATGACATCTAGAGTTGAAACACACAGCACAGTAGAGAGTTAATAATGAAAGTAGTAAGTCCCACTATTTTGAAACCGAAGTTTACCATTTAAATCCTTTACTGCATAAGACAAGATAACATTGCACTGAAGTCTTCATATACTTGAGAAAGGTAATAAATTCTGTTCACACAGTGTCCCCTGATTATATATATATATATATATATATATATATATATATATATATATATATATATATATATATATATATATATATATATATATGTGTGTGTGTGTGTGTGTGTGTGTGTGTGTGTGTGTGTGTGTGTGTGTGTGTGTGTGTGTGTGTGCGTGCGCCACAGTAAAACTTTTAAACCACTCAATGTCTTTATCTTCAGGGCTGTTTTTTTTCTAATCTTTTCAACGGAAATAGAACTGATTCCCCCCTGCTTTCACACAGATAAATACACCATGTAATTATTATGAATAGAAGAATGTGGGAAGAGTAATAGAAGCAGAGCTGTTTCAGAAAATGTTAATCACCGAACATTATTATGCATGAATTCTTAATGTGTTTGTGTTGCAACAAAATAGTCACATGTTTTATTCATGTCTTTCCAATCATATTAACTTTTAAGGGCCTGAATATACATTGCATCGCCACTTTCTTATGGCCACTTTATTAGGACTTCAAGTTCACCCTAAACATGCTAAATTGGTTTGTTTCAAGGGATTGTGGTGGACAAAAAAGTGTGAATTATATATATCATATTACTTCAATTCACTTCAATTTGACGCCGCCCTCGAATTAAAGACGCCGTCGTATTGATGCCGCAGTCATACATCAACTTTATAATAGAGGCTGCCTTTAACTGCAATACCAGCATTGTTTCTGCCCCTCAACAACCAATAAACACTCCTGATTCGCTGGTACAGTATTCCCGTGACCTTCCAACTGCCACCTAATGGGCTCTCGTTAACTGTCAGTAAATATACTGTATTCAAGCCCCAAAAACCCAAAAGAGTATAGTGCTGCAGGTTAGGGCCTCTCATGGCGGCGCTTCTAAAATGCCTTAAATCATGTAATAAAACATTGCAGCATTTGTAAAGCATAGTATTATTAATAAAGGCTGCCCTTGTTTAAGGGCTGCAGTCATTTTGATCAATTTAAAATTAAATTTTCTTTACAGCGCCACGTCCAAACTGAATTTAATACGTGTACACACACACACACACACACACACACACACACACACACACACACACACACACACACACACACACATATATATATAAAAACATGTAGAAACCCATTATGTTTAGTAAACTAGTCCAATACTGATTGTGAAAAAATTAAAAACAGTTGAAATTTAGAGACTATTGGTAGAACATTAATTACAATAGTAGACAAAGTAATAATACTGTGTAGGTTAATTTCAATAAGAAAGGATGAAAATGTAAGGGGAGGCAATATGCATGACCCCACATGCACTGCATATGATCATACATTGTGTCACTTATATAACAGTGGGTTTCCTAACACACACACGACTAATTCACAGCAGGGCCCTTCAAAGAGACAGGTAAATAGATAATTCAGTCCATTATCCCTTAACACTTGGGCAAAGACAATCCTTTCCGTAGGATAAATGAAACACAGGGAGACAGCTCACATAAATATCACTTCCTAGTGTCTCGTTAAGTGGGAGGCCTACTAAAGCAAAGAATCACACATAACAAGCAAAAACCTCAGAAACAAACCTTACTGTCCTCACAGGCAAGCAGACATTTGCCCGGCATATCCTGTGCACAAAAGACACACTTTATTGAATATGAATTGCCTGCATTAGTTTTTAACACCTTAGCCACTGTTACAGTGTCAGGATGAATTATTAACAGCACAAGGGTGAATTCCCCCGTGTACTGTGGTTTGCAGCCACACTTTTGATACTTCATCTGTTGCATTAATGCACCATTCCCTTAATAAGACTTTTTGGATGCATGGTCATATCATGTAATCATTTAGAATTGTGTATTCTCCATGATGGCAGACTTCATTGTATTCTACAGGACCAAGGATGGTCCCTTTTCAAAAGAAAGGAGACAATCTCTAACAAATTATATTTTGCTATCACCCTCTAAGACTGGCTTAACTGTGTGGGTATATTACTGTTACCCCTTTAATTGAGCAGCGACTCCAAAGGCTTATGGGAGCGCTCTACAGCTGGCAGATAATGGGCACGTGCCAGGAGAGTAGATCTGGCCATATTGTACCATACCATACAATACCATAAAATGACATTCATATAACATCCTTCATGCTCAAGCATCCCAGGGTGCTTTACAAAAAATAGACACCAAGCCAAAAGAGCTCCAAATTGCTTGCTAGTAAAAGACCAAATCAAAGAAATATGCTTTGAGCTAGATTAAAAATACTGACAGACTGATTTCCAAAGTGAAGGAGCTCAAAAACTAAAAGCACTTGCACCACAGGTTTTCAATCACTCATTTGCTGATCTCAGAGTATGAGCTGGTTTATACGGAATAAGTAACACACACACAAATAGGCAGGCACCAAAACCATGAATAGCCTGGTAAGTGAGAAACAGTGTTTTGAAGTCAATGCACTGCTGGGGAAATACAGCAAATAGACTTAGTTTGCATAAGTGTTCTTGCTGCGGCACTTTGTATTAGCTGCAATCTGTTGAAAGAAGCATCAGGGAAACCAGTAAACAAAGAGATGACAACAACCCTAGAGCCTGGGACAGCATTGACCTGAACTTAACTATATTTCTTAGGTGCCAAAAATAAATCTCATTAATTGAATGTAAATGGTCCTCAAAAGTCAAAGCAAGATCGACAACAACTCCCGGATTCCTATTTGAGGCAAAAACCAAAAGACGGTGATTGAAACAAAAAATACAACCGGAATTCTGAGACATTAGGGTCTGCACCTCAGAATGACAATGGGACAGCATAGAGAGTGCTGCATCAGTGTACGTATGTGTGTGAGTGTCATCTGCATATCTGCGTGTCATCTGCATAAAAATGAATGCTACATACACAGACAGAAGACCCACCTCCGTACAACTGGAGGAGAAAGAACCAATTACAAAATGGAGCCCTGAGGCACACCACAACACACCTCCATACAACTGGAGGAGAAAGTACCCAATTAGAAACTGGTGCCACTGAGTGAAACAGGACTCAACCATGGTAGGGCTGTGCCAGATAGTCCTAACATGGGGCTCCAGGTGCTCTAATGGTCCACAATGTCAAAGGCCCTGAAAGATCTGAAAGTAAATGTATAGAATATGAACCAGTATCTAAAGCAAGAAGATGGTCATTGCAGTCTCTGTGCCGCGCTGTGTTTCTCAAACAGGTCATTGTGATTTTGTAAAATCTTTGAAATTGTTGCATGTTGCGTTTATATTTTTGTTCTGTGTACATTAGCCATATGCACATTAATGCAGAATTTAGTTTTGACGCCCAGACACACAGATTCCCTTAGATTCTGATATTGATTATTTTGTGGTGAAGTATTGTATGTACTCCCGTACCAAAAAAATGCAAGGATCAAGCTGGGATCAAGTCAGACATGCCCAACCATAAATGCAAAGCAAGAACTAGGCAGTGATGATACAAGGATAAGGTAGGATTGCACGCATGCTTGGATGAGGCAATAAATGCATTGACCAGACAAAGTATATCCAAAATTCAAGATTATAAAAAATCACTGCAAGGATTCTGAATGCTTTGTGCATGGCATGTATGAAATCCTTGATCCTTGCATTGTATTTGCATAGTCTGGCTATAAATGTACTTGTTATGGTCTTGATCCTAGCCTGGTGTGTTTGGTTTGGTAGGGGCTTAAATGCACTTAAAGTTTCAGAGATATAGATGCATGCAGAAATTGTGACATACAGACAGAAAGCCTCAAATTTACTCCAGATTCTGACACTATCAATAATTAAGTATTAAAGAATGTCCATAGCTAGTTTTCACAAATGGGTAAGTAATTCTCTAGATATAAGTAAAATTGTGTGCTATGTGGTACTAGCTGAAGATAATAAATAGTATAAAGGAGCAAGAGCTTGGATATACAACTGTTGATTTTATTACTAAATGTTTGATTTATGGAAAATATTAATATAAAAATGCAGATGTTAAACCGTGGCTAACATTGGAGTATGCTCAAGGGGTAGCACAGGGTACATTTTCTCAGGTTATACCAGTATTAATATGCTATGATATAAGTAGGTTTGTTCCTTTTCAACACTTACTTTTCAGCTGCTCTTTATTGAAACATTATGAAACGTGTTAATTGTGCAATAGGTTGCACAGGCTTTGCTACTAATGCAATCATTTTCCATGTATTATTTGCTCCTGACCAGCAGCTGACAAAATGTGGCCGGAGTGGAGATATCTAAGCTAGGGGAAAACCACAGCAAATGAAACAGGTGTCAATTATACTTGATGCTTTCCTATTGTTGTCTTTGGATAATATCCTCGCCGCACTCAACCACAGCTCAGCTGGTCAGAAATGACTTCTACACTGAAAGTGGCTTTACCTGTTCTATAATACACAGGGTTCATGGCGTTCCATGAGCCCTAATCAAATATGTACTCTAAGACATTAAGTGATTTAGCAGGAGATTTTGTGTGCCGTAAAAATGAAACATTAAAAGGGGCAAGGCTAGATAACAGGAAATTGGGACCACACTGGTCTCACCTGCAGGCAGTGCACTGCAATACATTCTCTACCACATACAGCAGCTGCTACAGAATGCCAGAACAATCGCTTTTCTTCCACATTGTGTCAAGATAGTACCCCCATTAAGGTTTTTATTGATTTTTCTGCCTTTTCTGATAACCCTCTCAAATCCTAAAGACACTTCTGCTACAAAAATCAACTCACATTCACAGATAACAGCTGTGTTCAGTTTCATTACAGCACAGACCTGTCAGCAGACACCTTTGTGGGCTTTGTTGAGCCAACCCACCCAAATGATTTCATTTGGATTCAGAGGTTGTCACCATTTAACCAATGTCTGTAGTGTAAGGTGGGAAATGCATATACATCTGTAGTGAAGCACACTGAAAGCAAGGAGGACATTTGTTCCCTTTTTTTCTTCTCTGCCCCTGTTCGTACTGAAAAACATGGTGTGTATAATGTCTCAGAGCTCAGAACATTGCCTGGGGCTAGCATCTTCCTTTTTAATCAAGCTGCCTACCATTGTTTCTAAGCTTTGTGTCACTCACAGGAAAAAAAGCATCTTTTCAAAAGATGAATGCAAAATTATTTCAGAATATGAACATCCACAAGTCCAGAGACTTACTTTATAAAAAGAAAGACCCCACCTTTGACAAAACGCCCACAGCTGGTGAATGTATGAGAGTACCATTTCCTACTGACCCATAATAATGAGGCAAGCCAAGTACTGTACCAAGAATCTTAACCTAGTCATAACAATATTTTTAATTAGCCTCAGTGAATCAGTACCTCAGTCTCCAGTGCCTCAATACACTACAGACTCAAACACCTTCCATAACTTGTACTAAAGAATGTTTTTAATATCCCAATGGTACAAATGTAAGTGTAATAACCAGACATACAGACCACCTCCAATTGCCCACAGATTCTGATACTATTAATCATGTAAAACAATTGTTTTTAACAAGGTCCATCAATTGTATAAGCAGATTTTTAATATATGTAATACCCTGAAGTGTGACATACAACTTAGATGAAAAAAAAAAAAAAACATATTAAAAAACAGGCACTATGATACATGTTTGTTGGTTTTATTAATAAAGTAAAACACCATACTTTTTTAACATACTTTACCACACCACTCTCTGTGGCTTTCACTATGCCTTATTACACTTTGATATACAGTGCTACCCCATTCTAACACAGTTGTCGGGGTCCATAATTGGAGACTGCGGAATTTGTATTTCACCTTAATGAATATTGGCATTTTTGTACCCAAAATGATTTACAATGGCCAAATTAATATTGTAGCGTATGGTGGAAAATGAAGGAAGGAGACACACATAATATGCAGGTATTTGAATCCATGGTTTATTGGGATGATTATTCCTGGTCCCTGTTTGCCTGGGCAACACCAAAAGCAACAAACAGTCTTGCACTCTCACACAGCAGCTTGTCTCAGCTCTGTCCAGGCTTTCAAGTCCCTGCCTACCTGGATATCAATCAATCCCAGCTGAGGCAAGCTTACCACTTCCCTGCTTACACACACACACACACACACACACACACACACACACACACACACACACACACACACACACACACACACACACACACACACACGCGGTCTGTAGACCAGTACTTTCTTGTGAAGAAAAATATGTACACACAGTTCTCCCCTTCATTTTTAAAAGTACAGTTTTTTTTTTGTTTTTTTTTACGATATGCTATACTAGACTAAGTAGTGTGGCTCATAACTTTACAGACTGGCTAGCTCACTAGTCTTTTCAGCATCAATCTAGGAATCAAAAAGCAGCAGCTTCAAGCCCTCAAAAAAACTTACACAGTATTGCAGGGAAATCAAAATCAAGTAAAACTAGACAAAAACATAGCACTCCTGTGGGAATAATCTGAGCACTGAGCCAGAATGCCTCAAAGCTACAGGTCTTTATCATTCACAAATCTAAAAGACACAATGATATTTTTAAGATAGATAGCTGGATAGATGATATTATCTTATGCTATGAAGGGCTACGATTATTCCACAGCTAAGAATACATATTTACAACAGAAAGAATAACAATGACAAAAATATTTGCCTGAAATTAAGTAAGCGCATGTATTTTGTCCTTGGACCTCAAGGCAATTTTTTCTCTTTTAGCATATGGTGTAAGTTAAGGGGCTATGTTTATTTGGGCTGGTGGTAGATACAGAAAAGTGCATCTACTAATTGGGTCTATTTCACAAAACTCAAACTCACACCATAGGTCTGTTTTGCTTAAAGAAAAATATGTATGCACGGAATATACTTTTGGCTTCTTTAATTCTAGACCAGTTCCATGGATGTCAATTATTATTTAATTAATCAAAAAGACAAAGAAATTACATTTGAATCATGAAATGCAGTCATTATTTGTGAATAGGACCATTCATGCAGTGTTGGGGTGTAATGTGTTACTAATACATTTCTGTAATCTGATTACATATTTCATTAACTAATAACTGCAGCCACTAATTCTGCCTGTATACGAGTGAATTATCCCACCTCTGACCGATGTTTTGAAACATACATTTGTACTTTTAATATAAATAACATTGAAAAATAACTGGTTTCTAACTTTTTAAAAAAAATTTATTTGATGTTAATGCCTGCGCAAACATGATACAAATGAGACAAATGTCCGCCCACAATACACTTCTCAAGATGGTTCTGTTGGTGGTAATCCTGTTAGTGTGTGTGGCAAAGTGCCCACCCCTGTGTGTATTTTGTGTTATATGTTGTTCCACATCGCCTGGGGTTGCAAGCCGATCTGCATCGCCTGGGGTACACTGGAACTGCTTTGCCAGGGGTTGCAGTCAGCTCTGCTTGGCCGCAGGGGTCAGTGTGGCCGGAGCCCCACCAGAGGGAGCTGCCAGCTATGAAAAAGGGGGGAGAGGTCAGGAGACCACCTTTCCCCGCAGCAATTTCGCTGCAGGAGTTCTGGGGGCTGGAGTCCCCCCAGAGGGAGCTGCCGGCTATAAAGGGGGGAGAGGTCAGGAGACCACCTTCCCCCGCAGCAGTTTCGCTGCCGGAGATCTTGGGGGAGGTCTGGAGACCACCAACCCCAGCAACTTTTCCGCTGCTGGTCTTTCCCCGGCTGAAGGAGTCAGTCTGGGAGCTATCCGAACGTCTGCTGACAGCCGCACCATTGGCAGCATTTCCGCTGCCAGTGGTACAGCGGGAGGAGAGATTCGCCCCACTCTCAGCACGTCTGCTAACAGCATGGCCCGTAGCAGCCTGGCTACTGGCAACATTGCTGCCAATCAGTCCCTTAAAGTCCCTGTTCTTGGCCCAGGACTTTGAGTGAGACTTTTGGGATTTTAAGGGGGGAGGTGGCCATTGAGGCCATGTGTGCTTTGCACAAAGGGGGGTATATGTGGCAAAGTGCCTGCCCCTGTGTGTATTTTGTGTTGTATGTTTGTGTGTGTTAATGTTGGTGTATTCATTGGTACACGGGATATAAACGGGTCTGTGTAACACAAGTGTTTAAAATGTATATTTGTATTTAGGCAGGAGGATTGCACAGCACTTCACGTGCAAGTAAAAAGTAATAATATGTGAGCATGGGGAATTGCACTTTATTAATTCACATGCAGTTGTACCGTGACTCCAACTGAATGATTGATTAGCAATCGAGTCTCGGTACAGCTGCATAAAAGCAGCATGTTTTCACTCACTCAGGGTTGTGTGTTCGGTGAGTGGAGAACGGGACTGGAGACGGAGGTAATAATAATAGTAATATTAATAATCGTTAAAAATATCTGCTCACCGTGTTTGTCTGTGTAGTCTGTTTTATTCATCTCTTTGTTTTGGCGAATGTGCCATGTCCTGTGTGTTTTTGTTTGTTATAGCCTTTTTATTTACTGTTCTGTTCTTTCATTAAATGCTGAGCGCAAGCAAGTGCTCACCTCCACCCAGCTCCACCTCTCTGTCATTTATTTCCTGGTTCCTGTTTCTGGTCTGACATCCCCCACTCTGGCTGTCTTTGTGACAGTGTGTTTGTATTTTGTCTTCCATTGTTTTTACAAAATCACAATCAAACCTATTAAATACCACCCACTTATCATCACTACACTGACAGAATATAATTGTCAATGGAGCCAAGCTCCTTATAAGATAAGATTTGTAGTTGAAACTATCAGTCCTGACACAGTCAACTCTGCTATTGCCACGTAGTCCCTTTTTTTTACTCCTATGGCCTCTTTGGCACATGGGAGTGAAACTGACCTGCAGCACAGTAATTGATAGGGTACCAGGAAGATACAAAGAAGAAGCCATTAGCTTCAGAGTTGCCATGGCAATTGCACATAAAGGGTCTGAAAGTCTGCTTCTGCAATGTATTACATCACCGCTATGTTTGCAATGCAAGTTCACTGGCTCATAAAAAAACACCATGAAGCACTAAAGTTGTTTTTTTTTTATTAATCTTTTTTATTATTTTTGTTTCTCTATACTGAGTTGGACATTTGATTCTTAAATGCTTGAAAAGTATGTGTATATATATATATATATATATATATATATATATATATATATATATATATATATATATATATATATATATATATATATATATATATATTGTATGATTGATTGTACTGTCTGCTTTAACACTGTTCACACTGTTTCAGTCTAATTAATGGCAGTTCTACCAAGTTACATGTAGGTAATTATCTCTGTTGTATTAATGCTTGAGATGAATGTGGTGTAACATTGCAGTGTTAGAAATGTTGCACGCTTCAACTGTGTCTTCTTTTCTGATGCTTTCCTTTCTAGAAACTTTTAATTTTGGGGGAGTGTGGCAGGCTGGTGAGTGGATAGAGGCCCAGAGACAGTCTGGAGTTCAAAAAAATAACTATTTTATTATAAACACAAAAATGAAAGGGCACAAGGGCCAAAACAAAGCAATTTAAACACAAAATAAACAAAATAAAGCAAAAATACACTCGCAAAAATAAAGGTTTCCAGGCTGGGCAATGCCTTCACTGGATTCAAAACATTCAAAAATCACCAAAACCAAAACCAAAACCAAAACCAAAACCAAAACCAAAACCAAAACCAAAACCAAAACCAAAACCAAAACCTGCTTCCTCACCTCCCCCCTCCTAAATGAAAAGCAGAGGCCTCCTTTTATGTCAGGTGGCTGGGCACTGATTGATCGTTAATTAAACTAATCATCTAATCAACCCCAGCCACCTGAACACAATGAACCAAAACAGGTAGGGGAATTTAACCCCATCCCTGCCAATTTCTAAAGAGCAGAGCTGTGCTCTGCCACAGGGAGAAAAAGGCATTCCCTTTAAAAGGAGTTCCTCACTTTTAAGATAACACTAACCTGTAATTGGAAGCAGAGCCCCGGGTGCAATAAGCACTGTGTGCACTGCTGATAGTGGTCTGTAAGGTAGACACACAACGATCCCTGGATTTTTACTGCTATGTATTGCTACTACTTGGAGTTTGTTTTAACATTCCGTTACTATCGCTACTTCAACCTTATTTGTAATTTTGCACTAGGAATTGCATCAGCTATTGGACTATTTGAAAGCTGAATTGCAAAGGAAAGTCTTTTTAGTTAACATGAATGCTAGTAGCGTGCTTTGGCTGTTTTAGAGACTTACGTAGCAAAACACATTGGTTACTGTTGCTAGGTGCTGTGTGCCTATGCTAGGGTGGGTGGGGCCTGTGATAGCACGACATGTTGTAATGATACAGAAAGACATTTTAATGGCAGTAACCAATCAGTTCAAGACTGATTTATGACAAATACATGTGAATAAAAATATCAAAACAAATGCTGTAATATTGAAAAAGATCTTGCAGGAATACGTTTAAGTTCACACCAGAGTCTGTACAGTAACAATTTAATGCTGTATAAATATATGGAGTCATATATAAATTATATATAACAATAATGAAAACATTGTGTTTTTGTTGTTGTTGTTGTTGTTGTTTTTAATAGGATGCATATTAATACTGCATTCATATTGTCATGAGACAGCTGAACAAATAATCCATTGTTATTTAACAGTACTTGTACTAGAACCGAATCATTGCACTACTGGAAATACAAAAGGTCACCTTCCACCCCTCCACAGCACATTCTTAGCATTTAATTATATAACAATAACAAGATCTTGTTTTCTTACACTACGAATCTGATATATCTAAAATGAATATTGGAGAAACAAATGTGATCAAATATGAACGCATTTGAGCTTTACATGTGCAACAAACAAGAACTACAAAAAATAAAAATACTCACGATTGATATCACATTATGAAATTGATATTGCTTCATTAAATGAAATACAGCATTTTCTGTTGTTGCCTATGAAATATGACAGAAAACGTATAAAGAACTAATTCAAGTAGATCAGTGATTAAATGATTTTGATTAAGTGGGGAGAAAGTACAATTTACTACTGATGAGTTAATAATACTGACATCAGCATGAGACCCATGATTGCCTCTTGACAACAAAGCTGGCTCTTCAGGTGAATGGTCCTCTCTGAACCATTTGGTTTGAGGTTCACTTCCAGTCTTTGCTTTTTCATTTAACTCAATGGGCTGAGATTCCAAATCATTACATTGGTATACATAGTACTACTTGCTGCAGTAGGAGGTTATATGTATTTAAGTTCTGTTAAAGCTAAGGAATGAATAACAAAAACATGTACAAATGATCATTTTGAGATACTGGATATAGAGAAAGCTACTTTCTTTTCTTCATGGGCTTACAACAACTAGTATGCAAATGGGAACACTTGTGCCACCTGAGCCAAATAGGCATATTCCTGCTACCAAGTGCAGCAGAAGTCTATTTGGCTCCATTACCTAGAAAGTTACAGTGCTTACAACAGCCAGTATGTAAATTGGGAACAGATTTTGCTTATGCTTGTCACAAACGTTATACCAATTGATCTTTTCTCATTTCTTAGCAGTTCAAGATACAATCTTGTCTTAATTTGCAAAAGGGGTAGAGTCTGCAAGCACAGTTTTCCTGTTTTTACTTTCTTTCCAGTGAAACATCATTCAATTTCTAAAACCTTTTTTTTTTTTTAAGAGCATTCCCTTTTATTAAGATTCTACTAATAAAAGATGGAATGAAAGACCATTTTCTTCATCAAATTGTCAAAGTCCAATCTTTCTGGCAGCCTTTACTTTTCAATGGTAAGTTGAAAATTGAAATCCTGCTTTGAAAAAAGACAAATAAAAGCAACTGTCCAACTCCTGGGTGTATTTCCCTCCATTCCTATTGTCTACATAATCTGATAAAAAAATCCATTTATTTTTTCAATTTGTTTCCGACAATACCTATTTTTTTCAGAGCTCAAACTTCAACGCCTGCCTGTCCCTCGAAGTTAAGAAAGTTACCTGTGCATTTACGATCTGTGTCTTCCTTCTTTGAGCCACTCATTGTTAGCTTGCAGTTGAAATTTTCTTCCCAGTACTCGGCGAACCACACATTTCTACGGTTGTTCTCCAGAGTCCGTGAAGTGAAGTAAACATCAAATCCTAAGAAAGAAAAGGAAAGCATTAATGGAAGCAGCTTAAACCCTGTCACAAAATCCCTGCATTTGGTTTGATCAGATACATTGCTATTATTAGGACTTGTCTGCCTGCATTTGGCACCACTCGATTGGATTTGTCATTGTAGGACTTGTTCTCTAGGTGTACCTTGATTACTCTGAAAGCCTGAATGAATGCCGTAGTTTACTGTACGTAAGCATTGTTGCAGATTAAGTCCATCCTATAATGCTGTACTTGCATCATGATGATAATGGGTATTTTCAAGATGATAATTTGCCCAGATACTGTCCCTGAATCTTAAAGCACCTCTATGACATGAATAGAGCTCTCAAACACATCTTGTGTCAATAAATATAACTTTTTCATCAGAGTGAAACCAGTAACCTGCCCTTGTACAACCTAGTGGATGTAAGAAACACACCAGTAAGGAATACTACATAAAACAGTGTTGCATGGGAACAGGTTAACACACTCTGGTGTAATACCTGCACTTAGAGAGAAGACATGTTTGAGAGCTCTATAGAGACAGTAGGTGTGCTCTTAACTTAAAAAGTCACCAGGATGTAAAATAGAAACCGATACACAAAATATTTCCAAACAACAAGAAGAATACATTAGTTAAGATTGATGTGATATTTCAGATCTGGACCAGGCTCATGGTTAACAGTATATTGCCTCCAGAAATGAGCCCAGTGTCTGATATAGAAGCTGATAAAAGTGAAGTGGAAGGTATACTCTAAAGACAATTAGTATGTTATAGCCCTGAGCTATAATGAATACAGCATTGATGCCTGAAACAGAGTATAGAATGTTTTCCATTTGTAGTGGAAGAATATTCCCTTGAAACAAGTCTATTGGTAAGATGTATACAACACAATGGCTTATACACAAATTAGTCCTACTAGTTTTATGAAAAATGTGTTCACCATAACTTACATTAATCAGTATAAAAATGAGATACAGTGATGTATTCCTTAGTGTATCCCCAGATTTAAGTAGATACACCTTCATTATATCCCCACCTGCAGTCATTGTACAGGATAAATACTGCATGGGTGTGTTTTACCTTGTGTTAGTGCTGCTGTAAAAAGATCCCCCAGCTGGGTAGGCTTCCCTTCTTTAAAAATCTACCACATGTCACACCATCTCTCTTACATGTGAACAACAAATCTCTTTCATAGCACTTGCCAAAAGGGATTACACTCTTGCTTGGGGTAAAACATTTCTGAAACTAATTCAAGCACAAAAGACAGAATTATCTTCACCTAACAAAACAACTGTATCACCAGATAGCATAAGCTGTCATTTTAGCATATTTTAAGTTGCAGAAAACATGGATTTTGATATCTGGTATGACACACTGTTAAAGACATATTTGTTTGCAAGCCATGCTCTCAGTTAGTGTGCAATTTCTTGGTCATGTCACCTTTAGGATGAAATTGTCCCCACCCCTTCACAACGTCTTTCCTGTTAATAACCAACCAACTGCTTCCTCTATTGACTGACATGCTTTCAACCAGTAGCATGCTTTGACCGAGAAGACACGACTGAGGTGAAATAATCCAGGAAGTGTAATAGATGTCCTGAGAATAAGCTGAGAACTTTCTTTAACTAAATACCAAGTCACCAAAACAAATACACAGAACATGTGTTTCTTTCAAAACTGCATATTTGAGACCTATTTCATGAGTGGAAGTACACAACGTATTTACAGAATTATTTTGTCAGCTGTTATTACTTTAAATGCACAGTTTACTGCAGACTCTACATGTAAAATGGATGGATGTCACCAACTATAAATATTAACTCTATCTGAAAAAAACAAAACAGATATCACCAGAGAGTTCAGCAGTCAGGAAGAGATATGAAAAAATGATGGAAATGTAATTTCAAATGATCCATTACAGAAAAGCCTACATTTATAATTTAAATTATAGATGTATTTTTAATGGAATAGGCTTTTAGATTTATGACATGTTTTTAAAATGCAGATTTCTTCAAAGCAGGCCAAGGAATTAAAAAAGTAATTGCAAACACTAGTTCTGCATTATTTGTTTGACCGTACTCAAAATGTGTGTTGCTACTCTGTGACGGAAATATGAGTTCTGGTGATGAATCTTCCTCCCAACCTGTAAGGGCGCTAAAGAACGAGAGGAGAAGTATCTGGAAGGGCTGGCCTGACAGTTCGTTTCCGGGTCAGGGAAGTGGGTCAGCCTAGAAAGAAGCGAGGCTCTGTTGTAAGACCGTATTGATTTTAAAGGTAAACGAGAGGCAGCTGCAAATAATAAGGCAGCTGCAACCGTTTACCTAGATATCATGCTGGATTACATATAGGGGCCAGGGTAACGCTGATCTTTTCCTTCGTTTGGGTAGAACTTTTGGAGGAAGAAGGAACGAGAGTGGAGCTCGCAGTATTTTTGTGATATACCCGTTGTGTTTGTTTCACTGTAGACAGTTAGAGCACTACTCCGGAGCTGTCGCAAAGGGTCAGCACAGTCCGGAGCACCCCTGCACACCACCGTATCCGTGTATTCACCATGCACCCTCACGTCTGCACTCATCCAGGACTGGTGACTGTGGGTTCATTTTTGTTCTGGACTGTGCCCTGTTTTGTTATCCCCGCGCTTTACACATTGTTGTGTATCGCCAGGGATTTATTATTTTACGGTCACCAGACCTGGATTATAAATAAAAGCACCTTTTCCCTGGAAACTGTTGTCTGCCTGTCACTCCTGTATCGCATCACCGCTACACCTGTTCCTCTCCACTAGCCATTTTGCCACATACTCATAGACAAAGTTACCTATTTTTAAATGAGATATGTGGACATAAACATTTTTATCTTAGTAGGGAAAAAAAAATTAATTATGCCATAGTTTAAAAGTGTTTATAAACATTATCTTGGATTAAACAGTGCTTTGAAAAGTGACAATGAACTCCTAACCATCTGCTACTATATGAGAAAAGCTTTGATGAACACCAAAATATTTAAAAACTGTTTTGAAAAATTTGTGAACAAAACATTCCTTAAAAGCCTATGAAAAGGGCTCAGTGTATTAGTGTGAAAATTCAATAGTAAACCGTGATCACTTCATTTCTACCAAGTAAAAAACTTACTGTACTTATTATTCACAATAGCCCTCCCAAGACTAAAACGGGAACCACAAATCAAAAAACACTTCTGTTTATCAGTAGGGTTGTTCCCAAACGGAGTGATAGAAAGATGTTTTTCTTCTGAAGTCTGCATTATTTACCCCCTAGCATGATGTTAATAGGCTCATGATGTTCCCCTCGTGGCTTGGCATTCAGAAATCAGATTGTAAAGCCACAGGCCTGGATTCTGCTTCGCAACTGCTTTCTGATTCAAAGCAATCCATTCTTAGCTCTACAGCCCTGTTGTGCAGCATCCTAATGAGAAGAGAAAAAAACATCTTCTTATAGGACAAGGCGCTTTACAACTGGTAAACTTGAACACAATCCTATTACAATTCTGCCTTTCGCCACTGGTACCTTCAATAAGCACAGCAGTGATCTGAGAAAGATGTGGACTTTGACAAATATTTATATTCTGTATGTCAGACAGTGGGGTTTAAATATACAGGTGACCTTGGCGACAGACGAGCCAACAGTCCCTAGCAACTGACTTAATAGTTTGTACAAGCATCCTGCAGGTCGAAAGCAGTTTCACAGCGGCCTAAACAAGATCTCTGCTGTCTGTCCTCTGAAAAAGGGTTCTTCAATGTTTTATTCAAGAATGATAACTTTCAATGCTAGCGGCTCTTAGGTACCATTCAGGTCTTCCAAGGACTTTTCTTTGAAGTCTGACTGCAAAAGCATGCTAGAAACCCAAAGACATGTATATCTCACTGCAATAGTAATTTTATCAGAAGATAAAAAAATAAATAATTAAATAATAATTGTGAAATGCGAAAAAAATTTCAGCATGCTTTTTTTATCTTCTAAAGTGTAACTTGTCAGCTTCATTCCTAATTAATAACATACAAAGAGAATGGGGCCCCACACTCAACCGGACTGCCGTGAGTTTTAATGTGCCGCTAGATTTCATGTTTTAGTTACGTGCGTGCAAAACGCTCAGAGGTGCCTCATATAGCACCAGCAACATTAAATTCTGGTGCCAGTAGACATATTTACATTTTTTTATTCCTTAGTAACCACAGATGATAGTTTCTCATTGCGTGTGGACTAGTCACATGACCCTCTCACCCCATCAACTACACCACCAGAGACAAGATTTGTGTCGCGTGGTAAAGGGATAGAAAACATGTCGCAGTGCACTTTTACACAGTTATCAACAAGTCAAAAAGTTACGTGTGCAATAGTTTGATAGTTTATAAACACATTTTGTTGATTATGTTAAAACCAAATCTAGTTGTTGCAGCTAATGTAAGTCTAATCCATTACTACAATTCAATGCAACTGAATTCACAAGCTATTTTTCGATAAAAATATGTTGAATGTTTGGGCTACTCAGATCTGCTGTCATAGGTTTCTTAATATAGCATTTTGGTATTAAATGATTATAAATACATATAAATATACAGCATGCTACTCCTAATTCACATTAATGATTTAGATTCTGGCATAGTAAGCAAACTTGTTAAATTTGCAGACAACACAAAAGTAGAAGGAGTGGCAAACACTGTTGCAGCAGCAAAGGTCATTCAAAATGATCTAGACAAGATTCAGAACTGGGCAGACACATGGCAAATGACATTTAATAGAGAAAAGTGTAAGGTACTGCACGCAGAAAATAAAAATGTACATTATAAATATCATATGGGAGATACTGAAATTGGAGAAGGAATCTATGAAAAAGACCTAGGAGTTTTTGTTGACTCAGAAATGTCTTCATCTAGACAATGTGGGGAAGCTATAAAAAGGCTAACAAGATGCTCGGATACATTGTGAAAAGTGTTGAATTTAAATCAAGGGAAGTAATGTTAAAACTGTACAATGCACTAGTAAGACCCCATCTTGAACATTGTGTGCAGTTCTGGTCACCTCGCTATAAAAAAGATATTGCTGCTCTAGAAAGAGTGCACAGAAGAGCGACCAGAATTATTCCGGGATTAAAAGGCATGTCATATGCAGACAGGCTAAAAGAATTGAATCTGTTCAGTCTTGAACAAAGAAGAATATGTGGCAACCTAATTCAAGCATTCAAAATTCTAAAAGGTATTGACAGTGTCGACCCAAGGGACTTTTTCAGCCTGAAAAAAGAAACAAGGACCAGGGGTCACAAATGGAGATTAGACAAAGGGGCATTCAGAACAGAAAATAGGAGGCACTTTTTTACACAGAGAATTGTGAGGGTCTGGAATCAACTCCCCAGTAATGTTGTTGAAGCTGACACCCTGGGATCCTTCAAGAAGCTGCTTGATGAGATTTTGGGATCAATAAGCTACTAACAACCAAACGAGCAAGATAGGCCGAATGGCCTCTCTCGTATGTAAACTTTCTTATGTTCTTATGTTCTTATGATTGTTTCTAATACCATGCATCATTTTGTTAAATAGATTTTTTTTTATCCAAACACTAAAAACTCATTATGGGGGGTGGGAGGGGTGGGGGGTTAATTTAGCAACAGTAAGCACTCTGGTGCTAAACTTTTAAAACAGTTTGGCACCAATTTTCTAAATGATTTGCACCCCTGACGCTGTAGCTGCAGCTCATCATGTTGGCACCTCGCAAGTATGAGTCCTATAATAATGCTGCAGAACATGCATGAAAACAGTTGAGCCCACAGACCATTCCAGTGACAGCTGCAGTGGCCATGCTGTCAAATGAGAGCGAAGTTGCCAAGAATTTAGAATACTCAGATTTGATAAAGGACGTTGCTGCCGCTAGAAAATGTCTTTGTAATTTATGTTCTTAGTAATTTAGAATGTAAAATTATTAATGATAGAAGAACAGATCAAATATTAGGTTTGTGCAAACATCCTTATTTGATTTATATATAAATGCATGTACTGAGGAGATTATGGTTCATCTAAGATGTTTGGCTTTGGTAGGATATTAAGTGGAAAGGAGAAATCAGTTAACTGTCTTCTCTCCAGTCTCACTGACTTGCAAAGTACAATCAAGCTACTGTACATTTAAGGCTGCTGTGACCTTCATTCATATTATATTTTCTGTTAAAAATGATTCCTGGGTGACTGTATATAAAATTCTTACCAGCTTCCCTGTCTGTGCACTATACCTCATCAGAAACCAGGCTCTAGACAAACCGAATGCCTGGGTATATAAACAAGTGTGTAGAGTAAAAAAACAATGCTGAGGTTGTATAATGCACTGGTGAGACTGCAATTAGAGCAATGTGTCCCTGGAGATAGTCCAAAGCAAAGCCACCAGACTAATCCCAGGGCTTGAAGGAATTGGCTATTTAGTCTAAAACAAAGAATTAGACAGAACTTGACTGAAGTCTTTCAAATGTAGTTGATAAAGTTAACCCTAACCATTACTTTAAGCGCAGCACAGAAACCAGGGCGAGGGGGCAGTTGGAAATTAGGTGGAGATAAACATCGGACAGAATGTAGGAGTGTGGCAAAGTGCCCCACCTCTGGGCTATTTATTTGGGTTGTACGTTATGTGTTGTGTGTTACTGTGGGGGTATAGTCATTGGTATACAGGATGTAAATGGGTCTGTGGAACATGAGTTGTTTAAAATGTATATTTGTATTCAGCCACGATGATTGCACAGCACTTCACTAAAGTGTAAATAATATGCGAGCACGGGGAATTGCACTTTATTAATTCACGTGCAGTTATACCACGACTCCAATTGAATGATTGATTAACAATCGAGTCTCAGTACAGCTGCATAAAACCAACATGTTTTCACTCACTCGGGGTTGTGTGTTCGGTGTGTGGAGAACGGGATAGGAGACAGGGGTTAATAATAATAATAATAATAATAATAATAATAATAATAATAATAATAATAGTTAAATTTCAGTTCACCGTGTTTGTCTGTGTAGTTCGTTTTTGTTTGTCTCTTTATTTTGGCGAAAGTGCCATGTCTTTACCACCTTTTATTTTCTGTCTGTTTCATTATTAAACGCTGAGCGAAACCAATCACTCAGCTTCACCAAACTCCACTGCTGTGTTGTTTATTTCCTGGTTCCTGGTTTCTGGTCTGACGTGACCCACTGCAGCCGTTTTTGTGACAAGGAGACACTTCATCTTGCTGATGCGGTATAAACTGCCACTGTTTTGAAACCGTAACCATTTTTCTATACCATGATTACCGAGTTCACACAGTTTAAGGTGATATGGACGTGTTTTTTTTTAATCACCATTTGTCCACCAGTGAACCACTGTGTTCATTAGAACTAAATAATGAACACAAACACCTCAAGTTCTGAAAACTGCCATGCATGACATTATCCGAGTAGGCTATTAAATAAGTGATGTCATATTTAATAAGTCTAAGATGCTGCAGGCATTTGTATTATTTTCTATTTATTTATTTATTTTAAATGGTATTGTAAAGATGTAGTCTCCTAGATGCTGTTTAACTTTGCAACGGTCGGTGTCATACCCAACTTAACTTTTCTTCTTTCATTTGTGTTCACTGCTGTTAACTTGCAGTCCCCAAAAAAAAAAAAAACTATTTCCAGGCACCGTCTTCTCATCATTAAGATTTGCGGGGCGATCAGTGGGAGTGCACTGCATGTCTTAATATACACTAGATTGGCTATTGCTTGGTATCACTTTGCTTCTCTAACTAATAGGATGTCATTTAAACTAATAAAGATGAAGAGGGTATTCAGTTGCAGTGGTCACATCCTTACCCCCTATCATTCCAGACTGAGCCCAGAAAAATGTTAATATTTTGGTGTTTCTCCACAGTAATTTCAAATTTAAAAAGCAGTATTTTTTGCTGAGGCTGTTTATCACAGATCACTAGATGGAAACTGGCTCTTGCATCTGTACACTTTGGCTGAAACTAGCCTAGGTTACATATATAAGTATTTAACTACTATTCATTCCTATCACTAGGGATCTTAGAGCTCACTAAGTTTGTTTAAATTAACTTTCGTTTTCGTTTTTCAGTGGTGCGAGAAGTGAAAAAAAGAAAACATGACTAGATACTGTTAAATACTGTATACAAAAATATATATTTTATTTTTAAAATATATATTATATATAAAAAGAAATAAATACCAGCATTCGACACATTCCCTCCAAGATATCTGCAGTTCCAAAAATGTCACCAGAAGATGCATTCAGGCACTGGTACAATAGAAACAGTTGTGGATGGTTTTGATAGTATCAATGTTCGGAGCTCTCCTAACCTCAGTGGTAATTATTTGAGACACCTTTTCTCTGTTGAAGTGATTGTCTCTTTAACTCAAATTTCAAATTATAATATCTCTTTTTTATATCATCTGTACCCCTTGGAACAATTAAAACATAATTTATGTTATCTGGGGAGCGTGTGAAAGCCAAGCGAAGATAAAACTGCCCAGACAGAGCACTAAAACTGTGTAAAACACCTTGAAGACTATACCACACGATTACTCAGCCTCTATATATTAAAAACCATATCATTATACAAATTAATAGTTCTTTAATCACTTAGTGTAATTAGACATTTATTATTGATTTACTGCCCCGTCTGGACAGGCCAGTCTTGGTTTAATATATTAAAAAATATATAAAAAGTCATAATGCTAATTATTTTTAATATGAAGACTAACCACATGGTATAGTTTTTAATATGTTTCACATTGTTTAGTGCCACACCTTTTTTTATCAGCTATTATTATAATCCCTTCAGTAAAGGTTTTATGCTTTTGATGTATAGTCTGACCTCATATGCAAATACAGTGCATCAGTTAGGTATAGTCTCACAGACCGAAAAGTGCAATGTTTGTGGTACATAAGCTCATTAATGCTTGAGCCGCGGTTACAAAAGGAAGCCTCACAGGCACAGTCCTGGTTAATTTAATTTTTCAGGAAGCAATTAAGAGATGTCCCATCTGTGTAATTATGCTACTTGATAAGTACATTAACCAATCTATATGAAGTCTGCTAGTTCTTATACGTAGCACTGATTCATCCCATATAACTAACCTGCATTAGTGTACAGGTCCATTCAAAAAGACTTTGCATCAGAAAAAGCTTGACTGTGCTTTTGCAAACACGATTGCTGTAAACTATACCCCAGTGTGGTTATAAATATGAATTAGAGCTGTCAGTATCATGAACAAGTAGGTGACCTGTGTCCACATAGAGTAGCACAACATAAGAAGTGGCCATGCATAATTTCATTAGACTGGACAAGTGGTTTCAATGTTAATCAAATATATACTTTATCCTTCATTAGAACAAACACAAGCCAGAATTGGGAAGTAAAAAGGGGCAATACATGTCTCACACCCAGTTGTTCTGCATTTACTTATCTGTCCACAGGATGTGGACTATGAAATCATTACTGGAAATTGTGCAGCCCACATTAATGGATTGGGATAAGTATGTGCCATCTTTTCATGGAGGGAGCAGAAAGAAGGAATGTACTGTATAAGCAAAAGAGAAAGTCAGTTAGGTATTTATCTTAGATTTCCTTTGAATTAATACATGTCCAATAATTAGGTGCTCAGTTACATTTAGTGAATTGTTCACCAGTAGGTTTTTTTAAGGGTGATTTTTCTGACACTATATGGAAAAAAACAGCACTCAACTGCTGAGAAAGACTGCACACATCATTAAAAAGGAATGGAAGGTAAAATGCATAGCTTCGAATCACAATGTAACTGGGTTATTCAGGAAAGTGTGTGCTACATAGTGCAGATGGTCCCTGTATTTGATGGCCATGGCTGGGATTGTACCCCGGTGCTACTCAAGCTGAGGGCTGGTGAAAAATAACAACAAACAAATGACCAAGGTGCAGAACATGACCAGCTTAAAACAGTCCTCAAATTGGCAGCAACAGTGAATTTGATTTTAAACTTTGCAAGTGAACGTCTTGAATTTCACCTGCCCTTCTTTGTGATTTACCGTAAAACTTTAAATAAATGCCCTGACGTTTATTTATAATATTTGCTAGTAGCCCCGGGGTCTATAGGAGACCGGCGACTATTTGAGACTTATCATTTACTATGTAAGATCACTAACATTTGCAAATACTTCAGATGCAATCATGAAAAAGCTGCCTGCGCACAACCATATAGAAACAACATAAGTAAATGACAACATTCCAGCGACATCAAAAGGTTATGTCAGTGGGTAATAACAGTTTATATTGTAATAATAATAAAAACAGTAAAATCCACTAAAGACAGCCCTGTCAATATCAGAACACAGGCGTGTACTAAGGTAGGCTTGCAGCACAATAAAAAAAAAAAAAAAAAACATGGTTTTATAATGAATAAAAGCAGTAAGTATCTTCTTTATTAACACATATTATATTTATTGTTCACCCTCAAAACATGTACATTGGTAAGCATGGACAATCGATGAAAAATTAACCAGCAACGATCTTTATTTCAAAACAACCGCATGAAATATTGTAAGTTCATACTGTTCACCCACAGCACGCTCAAAAATGCTTCAAACTGTTTAAAGATTAACAATAAAATCAATACAGGTACCAGTTTTATCACAAAACTAAAACAAATTTGTTTTTATAATGTGTACATTGATAAATAAGAATGCTGGAAAGGAGCAAAATATGAATATTCATTGACTAAAATTAACAAAATACTGTTAATACAAAAAAAAAATACTGTTAATACAAAAAAAAGCAACTCTTAATATCAGAAAACGTGTACCTTTTAAAATAAATTAAATTCAGTTTTCTTGTCATTCATCCTGAGCCTCAGGGTCTCTTCATTGCTGTTGAAAAACAAATTGGTAATTGTACAGCCATATGTGTGTATTGGCTGGAGCATTCAGTATGATGCACATTATATTATTATTATATTATTATTCATAACCCGGCATTTAAAAGAGACCCGGTGTCTATTGATCATATTTCCCAGCAGCCTCTGCACTTATTAGAGACCCAGCGAGTAGTGGAGACTGGCGTTTATTTGAAGTTTTACGGAATGCAATCTTTCTCAGTAGTTGAGTGCAGTTTTTTCCCATATAGTGACAGAAACTGATAGCTGTGAATATTGAGACTAACATCACTGAGTTGTCAAGGGTTGATACAGATAGCCATGGAGATCCATCACCCAGAATGGGAAAGTAAAAGATAAATGAGAAGTTCAGCCAACTTCACTAAGTTGCTGCTATTTTCAAAGAAGCACTTCCACTGGGTCACTGCATAAAACAAACCTGAAACTCAATATTTGTGTAACAGCAGTTGGAACTACTAATGGAAGTTAAAAAAACAAAACCAAAAAAAAAACTGTGAACATTTAATTTGATGAACAACAACATGAAAAACAGTTCTGACTGGCCCCTGTGCAGATTAGTATTTGTTTGGAATAGGGATCTGTGTTATTCTAAAAATGCCTTGTCTGGTTTTTCTTTACAGTAATAAACATTCAGGGAAAATACAAGGACTAGCTCCTAGAATGCAGAGGTTTTGCTTCAACACAGCCAGTCTGCATTTCATTTAACAGCAATTTTGCAATTAGGGTTTATTCAGACTGACAAGGCTCCACTGTAGGCCTCACTGTAGTAATTGCCATGCCTAACAAACTCCCGCCAGAGCTGTAAATACAAAATCTGGTTTTGTAATTTAGGTTATATACGGCCACACTGCCATTTGTAAAATGGGTTGGGAGATATCTGCATCCTGATTGGCTGATAGGCATTCCAAGCCATTGAAATATTACAGTACAACCAATGGGTAAAAACAAGTCAAGACTTTTTACAAACAGATATTATTGCGCCGAGCGTTTAAGAACGTTTAAAAAATTATTTTAAATTGGTCACCATTTTTTCCCCCAATGAAAGGAAAAGAATAATACAATGTCAGACTTCCTCCATGTAAATTTTAACTTGTTTGGTGACTGCAATGTCCACACTGCAATGACTGCAACAGTTCGGTAATAGAACCTACAGTAAAAAATGTTTAAAAAGGTCAGGAAATAACTGAAACCGTGAGTACTACAAAACACCTCTCTCTCAGTACTGCTGAAATGAATACAACTGAAGCCAATAAAGAAGAGTGGAATACTCAAACAGTAACTGCTTGGGCTGGGTCAGTTTTTAATGATTGGTCCCCACTTTAAAACAGCAAACAGTGTCTTAATTTCTGTCCTCAAAACATACACTCGACAGCAAAAAGACAAGTCATAACATCACCCTGCTGTATCCCAAACAGACCTAAACAAACAGACTTTATTGGAACTATTTTTCCTAGCGTAATAATATATTTAGGACAAAATAAACCTACATTCATTTTTAAATAAAAATGTGTCTATCTTTATTTCTAAAAACTAGTTACCCATTTTGTAAGCGCAATAAGACAAGGGTGTTGGTTGTGTTGGAATAACCACACTTCCAGGGGCTAAGGGCACTTTCCCTTTTAGAGAAACAGTAGCGTGTCTGCTTTAAGTGCAGAGGGTTGGAAGTTCAAATCCTAATTCCCTAGTTAGATGATACGCTGATAATATCTCTTCAGCCAAAGAAGCAAGCACTGTAATTTTTAAGACATTACTATAATGAAAAATAGTAATGCAGTAAGTTGTGTACAAAAGCAGGGTCAGCTGTTGCAGGGACTACAATGTTTATTTCTCAAAAGGACCAGAAAGGTGAAAACATAACACATAGAAATACCTGCGACTGTAATTAGGAAGCGTACTGCTGAGAATATATTAATTTTAGGGATTTCAAAATTGTATGTAAAAATACCATTCACTAAATTTAGTTCTCAGATTGTGCTTATGAAAATATCTAAAATATATGACAATGTGCTTGCTGTGGTGTATTGAATACTGGAAATAGTAGAACCAACATGCTGCAGTTTAAACTTGTTTTTTCTGAAAAACAAAATGGTAACATGTAATCATAAGAGCTGTCTGTGTTACATGCTGTCAGAGCAGGACTTCTAGCAATTGACTAATGCTGAGCATGGGAGCTGCAGCATGCTGTTTTCCATATTACAGCTGTACACAATTAAAGGTGTGGTCACGAATTCAACACACAATTCCAGCTAGTCTTGTATTGCAGGTGCCTTGATAGCAAAATTAAAATTCTATTTTTCTTTATTTCTTCTGAAATAAAGCTCCTTCAATGCACTAATGGTGTACTTTGTCAGAAACTACAAGCAGACCACTACTAGTCGCATGTTTTAACTATGCAAAAACGTAGCAGAATGCACCATTTTAATCCCTTTTGACAGAAAGGTGATACGAGGTGCTCTACATTGTGCACAACATCCATTCTATGATCAGTCCAATTACAAATGATGGGATCCATGTACAAATACAATAATTGTTAAGGACCAAGATGGAGGTCCAGTAACGTGCAGGGGTAGTTGGGCCCAATGTCACTATTAAAAAATATTTATTATCCTGTATTATCTAATCACTAGTGAATGCCTGTTATTCTGAAATTAAAACACCCACAAACTAAAATAGATTTAAATTAATTTAATAAGCAGAACCTTTACTTAATGTTGCCCACAGCCTCATCCTTCAGAGCACAACAGCAGTGCCAGTTCTCCAGTTGTATAAAATAAATTCTACAGTGATTCATCTAAAATATAAATACTGCAAGGCAGAACACAAGAGGCCTACCAATTCACCAGTCTCCCTGAATCCCACTTTGAAACCAAATCCCTTTAATTTTCTTCCTAAAATGACCTCCTATATGTTATTAATTCATCAATTGATGTAATTAAAAATTTTAAGGAAAACCCCAACAATTACCTTAACCTCCTTATTTTTAACACATGTTTCAAGGGATGTTTGCGCCTCAGTTCCAATGCCTTCCCCACCCTGTATAACTCATACATTTCCCACGGTAGCACACTTCAAAGCAAGCCCTGAGCAGAGCTGTGGCTTAAATACACTCAAAATGAAATACTGTAATTCAAAATAAATTAATAGAGGGACTGTATTGAAGTTTCCACTTCCAGTTGCTTTGGTAACCCAATTCCAACGCGGCCCAAATACCAAGACACATTTTCTGATAGGGATAAAATACATTTTTAAAGTATAAAAACAAGAAACAACTTAGTTGCAGGTAAGAACAGTTTCTTAAATGTTAAGTCTTGTGTGATTTGGGGGATGGGAACCAGGGCTTCACCTCCTCTTATCCACCTATCAAACAATCTAGACTCCCTATTTAAACCCCTCACAGCCCATGTTTCTCTCTCTCTCTCTCTCTCTCTCTCTCTCTCTCTCTCTCTCTCTTGCATTAGCTTTTTTCTCCTCCTCCTCTGTTCTTCTTATGCAACATGCCTCTGTGTCGGTCCCCTCAGGGGGATAATGAGTCTTACTTCCCCGGCCTGGAGTCGGTAATACTTAGGTCAGAGGGGACAACCGGCCAAACTATTCAATTCAATTTCAATTTCAAGTGCTTTATTGACATGACTGATTTTTTTCAAGTATTTTATATATATATATATATATATATATATATATATATATATATATATATATATATATATATATATATATATATATATATATATATATATTAAAAAGCCAGATTTACACCTTGTTTACTGCGTGGGTATGGGGTGACCTGAAAGTTGTCTATTAATGATTGTATATCTGGGATTCCAGTTGCTTTCTGGTATTCTTCTTCACTGTGTGGAGCCCCTCTGAAAGAATGATTGAGGTTGTACAGCTTTCTGGGTGGCATCTGCATGTTGCTGCTTTGCTCTGCTATTTTAAGGAATACAGTGGTTTGGCTGTGATCTGACAGAGGGGGGTGATGTCTCACAGTGAATGCACGAATACAGGAGGGGTCTGAGTCAGTAATGGTGTAATTTAGTACACTGCTGCCAAGAGCTGAGCTGTATGTGTATCTTCCCAAAGAGTCTCCTCGGAATCTACCATTAACAGTGTACAGGTCCACGCCTTGACAGAGCTGCAGTATCTTTTTCCCATTTTTATTTGCCTCCGGGTCATAACTATTCTTTCACAGCTCATGTGCTATAACTAGCCTCAAGACGAGAAGGCTCTTTCTCTATCCTCCTGGGACATGGCCCTCTTAGCTTAGTGTACTAACAGTCTTCTATGTTTTCAGACTCTGTTCTCTTTTCTTTCAAGGTTCCAAAACCGTTCCATCCTCTGAGGGAAATCCAGCTGCAGGGCAACTCTCATTAACAGCTCTCGAGAACCAGCTGTGGGGTAACACCTATTAACATATTAACAGCTCTCAAGAACCAGCTGCAGGGCAATGCCTATTAACATATTAACAGCTCTCGAGGACCAGCTGCAGGGCAACACCTATTAACATATTAACAGCTCTCGAGAACCAGCTGCAGGGCAATGCCTATTAACAGCTCTCGAGAACCAGCTGCAGGGCAATGCCTATTAACAGCTCTCGAGAACCAGCTGCAGGGCAATGCCTATTAATAGCTCTTGAGAACCAGCTGCAGGGCAATGCCTATTAACATATTAACAGTTCTCGAGTACCAGCTGCAGGGCAAGGGCTATTAACAGCTCTCTCGAGAACCAGCTGTGGAACAGGGCTATTAACAGCTCTCAAGAACCAGCTGTAGGGCATCGCCTATTAACAGCTCTCGAGAACCAGCTGCGGAGCAACACCTATTAACTGCTCTCGAGAACCAGCTGTGGGGCAATGCCTATTAACAGCTCTCGAGAACCAGCTGCTGGGAATATTTTCAAAGATTTTACGCCAGTCTTTAATTAACTCCTGCTTCTTTTTTTTTTTAAAGAGAAAAGCACCTATTGACTTCACAAAACTGGTTTCAAACATCTAAGTAATGGTTTGTTTCTCAGATGTGTACATTGCTGTTGAATTTTCATCTTTCAAACCATAGGAGTTAATTAAAAAGGAAGTAAAGGATTTTGGCTTGCACACAAACAGGTGGAGTTTTTTATTTGCTCAGATTACCAAAGGTAAATGAGAGATTTTGGCATTTCAGATGGTAGGTCCCTTTTGTTCGGTGGGCTAACAGATCTCCTCACCCCAATCATACCAGCCCTGATGCAATGAAATAAAGGTTATAGACCATTTTGTTAACCTATATTAAAAGTTATGAGTCAGTCACTGTACATTGTCCAGCGATCAGTAAAAACACATTCTGGTACAGAGATGGTTTGTCGACTCTCAAATTTACAGCATAATCGTAAATCTCGAAAAACTACTCACTTCTAAATCTTTTGTAGTCATTTTTGTATGTTGTTTTTTTCTGACTTTATGTGAACGAAAAGACACACATTTGCCCGTTTTGCAATTAGAAATAGTGATATTTTGAAATATCACTGTCCTGGTCACAAAAGCTTGTGGGGAATAATAGCCATTTTCTATACTTTTGAGGCATAAGCAATTAGGAAATAACACTTACTACCCAGGAACAAAAATTGTGTTACATAGTGTAATCAATGCATTGAGAGCACTCCATCATTCAAAAGCAATGTGTAGACTTCACAAAAGCCTTTGATCAGAGCTCAGAACATGCATGCCTGTATTATTATGCATCATAATATAGCATATGCATTGAGGACACTTTATGTCCTCAATATTCAATTAAAAACCAAGAATGTCTTATTATAGTTATGGTTTCAACAATGTTTCCACTTTAAATTATAAATATCTTTGCAGAGGAGTATATATATATATATATATATATATATATATATATATATATATATATATATATATATATATATATATATATATATATATATATCTGTTATGTTTTGGGTCATGTTGACCCGATGCAATATATATATATATATATATATATATATATATATATATATATATATATATATATATATATATAAGGAGCTATCTAATTTTGGAATGCATGACTTGTTTCAAAACTGCAGTGATCAGTGGTACCAGCTGCGTTCTGGTGCTCTGTGAAGTTCCATTAGTATCTGTCAGAGCAACACAGCCCAACGAAGCCTGCTGGCCAGTGACCCTCATTGACATTCTGCCTCCATTACACAATATCTAAACACAAATCTGAAGGAACACGGGAATGGGAACATGTTGGATGATAATATCATCTTAAATCTGCACGATGATCTTGATTATCTGAAACATGTTTTAACGATAGAATAAAAATGTTTTAAAAAAACAGGTGAAATTCGTGATATTTTTGAAAAGTTTAAGCTCAGCAAGGTTCATAGCCACAAGCCAAGCTGCTGAAAAACATTTCTAGTTGCCTAGTTTATTATCCCACAAGGGCTTTTCTGAACCTTCAATGTGAGACTATAAAGGTTAGAGGCTGATTGAATTAATAGCCCTTGAACAACTGTGCATGTAGACGAGTCTGCTGTGATGACGCAGTTCAGTTCATTGCTGTTGTTAATGCAATAATCGATTTTTTTTTTCTTTTTTAATATTAAGGGAAGGATTGAATTGTATTATATTAACTTTAAGCAGTATTGAAGAACACTCTTTAAATTGGGTGGTTTACATGTTCTCTTCGTAGTCAAATAAAAATGAAAAACTCCAAAGCGCTCTCTCTGTCTCGAGTGAGGTCTGTGTCTCACTCACTTCAAGTGTCATGTAAACTTAATATTAATGGGCTTTTGAGGGAGTGTGGTTGATGTTCCCTTCTCTTTTTATTACAGTGTGTTTACATTCAAACCATGTAACAATGTGACCACTTTGCTCTGCCAACCCCACCTACGTTAATCGCCCCATGCTTCCCCCATGGTTATATAGTAGTATGCATTTAACATAGTTTACCATGGTTTTCCTTGTTTTTTAAGTATGCTTTAACATAACTACCTATGCTTTACCTTTCATTCACTGTACTTTGTTATACTTTTTACTACACTAAACTTTTATAAGGTTCATAAAGGCAGATTTAGAGAAGATGCAACAGAACCCAAAACCATTTAGAATCATTGCAAATTCCATACAACAGTAAAGGACATTTAGGAAAAAAATAAATAGCAATTTTTATATATATATATATATATATATATATATATATATATATATATATATATATATATATATATATATACAGTACTGTGCAAAAGTTTTAGGCAGGTGTGAAAAAATGCTGTAAAGTAAGAATGCTTTCAAAAATAGACATGTTAATAGATTATATTTATCAATCAACTAAATACAAAGTGAGTGAACAGAAGAAAAATTTACATCATTTGGTGTGACCACCCTTTGCCTTCAAAATAGCATCAATTCTTCTAGGTACACTTGCACACAGTTTTTGAAGGAACTCGGCAGGTAGGTTGGCCCAAACATCTTGGAGAACTAACCACAGTTCTTTTGTGGATTCTTCTGTGGATTTAGGCAGCCTCAGTTGCTTCTCTCTCTTCATCCCTGACAGACTCGATGATGTTGAGATCAGGGCTCTGTGGGGCAATACCATCACTTCCAGGACTCCTTGTTCTTCTTTACGCTGAAGATAGTTCTTAATGACTTTTGCTGTATGTTTGGGGTCGTTGTCATGCTGTAGAATAAATTTAGGGCCAGTCAGATGCCTCCCTGATGGTATTGCATGATGGATAAGTATCTGCCTGTACTTCTCAGCATTGAGGAGACCATTAATTCTGACCAAATCCCCAACTCCATTTGCAGAAATGCAGCCCCAAACTTGCAAGAAACCTCCACCATGCTTCACTATTGCCTGCAGACATTCATTCATGTACCGCTCTCCAGCCCTTCGCTGAACAAACTGCCTTCTGCTACAGCCAAATATGCCATTTTTCTGCACCCCAGTTCCTGTGTTTTCATGCATAGTTGAGTCGCTTGGCCTTGTTTCCACATCGGAGGTATGGCTTTTTGGCCGCAAATCTTCCATGAAGGCCACTTCTGACCAGACTTCTCCGGACAGTAGATGGGTGTACCAGGGTCCCACTGTTTTCTGCCAATTCTGAGCTGATGGCACTGCTGGACATCTTCTGATTGTGAAGGGAAGTAAGCATGATGTGTCTTTCATCTGCTGCAGTAAGTTTCCTTGGCCGACCACTGCATCTACGGTCCTCAATGTTGCCCGTTTCTTTGTGCTTCTTCAAAAGAGCTTGGACAGCACATCTGGAAACCCCTGTCTGCCTTGAAATTTCTACCTGGGAGAGACCTTGCTGATGCAGTATAACTACCTTGTGTCTTGTTGCTGTGCTCAGTCTTGCCATGGTGTATGACTTTTGACAGTAAACTGTCTTCAGCAACCTCACCTTGTTAGTTGAGTTTGGCTGTTCCTCACCCAGTTTTATTCCTCCTACACAGCTGTTTCTGTTTCAGTTAATGATTGTGTTTCAACCTACATATTGAATTGATGATCATTAGCACCTGTTTGGTATAATTGTTTAATCATACACCTGACTATATGCCTACAAAATCCCTGACTTTTTGCAAGTGTACCTAGACAAATTGATGCTGTTTTGAAGGCAAAGGGTGGTCACACCAAATATGGATTTGATTTAGAATTTTCTTCTGTTCACTCACTTTGCATTTAGTTAATTGATAAATATAATCTATTAACATGTCTATTTTTGAAAGCATTCTTACTTTACAGCATTTTTTAACACCTGCCTAAAACTTTTGCACAGTACTGTATATACCCTTCGACTCGGGAAACTTAACTTCAGTTGTTGTCATCTACCACACGGTAGAGCCCACATCGAGGGGGCTCTATCACTATTAGAAAAAAAAAAAAATTATTTATTTTCTCTTTAAAAAAAAATTTAAAACCTATATTTACCTTGAACTTCTGATATTTCGGTATCATTTGGTAACAGGTAACATTCGCCTGAAGAAAATAGTCCCTGACATAATTAGAATAGAAAAACGACATACATGTAGAGAAAACATTATTATTATTATTATTATTATTATTATTATTATTATTATTATTATTATTATTATTATTGCTAACATATTAATTTATTGGGGTCTTACTCTTTCTTATTATAATTTATCTGGACATGTACAATTGTTGAATAGTCTGTGTAGTATTGAATCACACTCGAAACTTGTTGTTGGAGGCGGGGCGTCATTCAAGCAGGCAGGGATTGGATTGGCTGTTGCAGAAAGAACTGAAACAGGGTTAGCAGTTTGACTGGATGGTTTTGAGGGAGGGTGTTGTTTGGATCCAGCTGATGACAGAAGTGTGGACCAATCGTGTTCTTCCCTGATGAATTGTTGTCCAGTAGCTGCGAATTGAGCCTGCATTATAGTGTCCTGTCAGACGTGATTTCTCTTGTCTCTAGACCAGAGTCTGAAAGTATGTTTAAGTAGCTTTTTATGTTATCAGATTAGTTAGAATGTTAAGGGGAAAAGCCTGTATTTATGCGCGGATTGATTGAAAATTTTATTCACAGTTAAGCACTTCAACGTTCCAGCGGGCATCAACGCAAAATAGAAGCCTGCTAGATCTTGAAACTGATTGGCTGTTCACACTCAATCATTTTCTAATTTTGTATTTCCACCATGGCATTGGTGGTATGTTCAATTCTCTATTACAGTACAACAAAAAGGTAACCATTGTATCATATGCTGTTTTTCTATTTGCTTTGATTGTGGTTTTGAACAGTTCTGCACAGTCAACTGTATATCCCCCCAAAAAAGCTCCACTTACCACTGTGAGTCTCGAAATTAACATTGACCCGTCTGAAACACAATCCAGATCTGAGAACTGCACTCCGCCTTTCATGATCTTAAATCACAGATACAATGAAACCTCTTTGTCTTATCTTTCATTTTTACACTGACCTTGGAAAATGAACTTGGTGGTTTTAAGGTTTACAGCCAATTTTTTAAATCATGGGTTTCAAGTGTCCTTTTCTTTCCTTCATAACAGTATTACATGAATTTCTCATTGCTGATTGCGGGGGCTACAGGTTAGGATACAGGACACACACAATAGCGACACTATTTGTAAGCTTATGAAGAACTTTTAGGCTACCTTCAAAATTAATTATTGACCATGACTCTTACAGTAGGGAGTTATTTATTATAATGTACAGTTATCTGTAATTTAAATCAGAAATCATCTTTCTTATAGTGTAATTATATACCACTATATGTTATCACATATGTAAATATGTACATTATCAGGAACACATGCACTCATAAACTCCCCAGTTGTCACAGATTTCTGATTTCCCGTCGTAATGTATGTTTTTTTGCAGTTTGATGGTGTGTTTGTAAAATGCTTTAACAATGATTTTAATGGTTGAAATTTGTCATTTTTAAGTGGCACAGTAAAAAGCTTAATATTTTCTACATCCCCTGGATAATTTCAGTTTCCTTTGTTTCTGGGCCACCAAGTCTTGTTTCTCAGATCCCTACACCAGTTACGTCAACACAAGCTATTGGCCATTCAGGAAAATCAAGAGCAGCTTCGTGGGCCAGTGTTATTTCTGTCTATACCAACGGCTTCATAACTTCAAACAATTTATAAAAGCTTCAAAGGCAAAGCTATACGAAACTATGCCTGAGGCTTCCTGACGTCTGCTTTCATTTTGTTTATTGCTAGGCAGGTTTGTGTTTCTATATTTACAGTATTTTATTTTTGCCATTTATCTTTAGAAAATAAACCCAAAATATATTTACAGTTATGATTAAGGGTTGTTTTCACAAAACACAATACTGGCTTAAGGAATGTTCTTTAAGGACTGTTTTAGAGAGTGTTTTAAAAAATGAGAACAAAACTAATAAATCCCCTATAAGTGCTTCATAAACTGCAAGTGTCATTGAATATAATGTGTTATGGAAAGCCATTCCTGGAATGTGAGCAACCTTTGAATGAGGTTTCTATCCAATATTGTCCTAGTCAGACAATGCTACTGCCCACATAACTCTATCAATAATCAATATGTATCTATTGCCAATGTTATTGAACACCAACAACTGCTTTAGATCTCTAGCTAAACAAACAAGTTAAATAGAATCACAACAATCATCATAATTTAGAACATATGATTTATTTATTTCTTTTTTACATTTTTAAAATAAGTGTTAGAACTTGCAATATATAGACATCCTGTTCAATTATCAATCCCATGAAAAATCTATAGCGCTACAATGCTGTGCTCTGCACTTTGAATGAACACTACAAAACACTTCAATCACGGGGTTACTGAAATCATTCTTTGCAATGAGGAATTGACTGTCACAGAGGAGGCTAAATTATACACAAGTGTCTTTTTACCACAAGCGCTTCAATGTTGATATGGGTGCTTGAAACAATATAATCACTTAGTAAACCTAAAAGCCTGGCTGATAGACTATACAGAAGGTGTTTGGATTATGATTGCAATCCATTTTGTATCTGTTCTTACTACGCAAGCCCATATTTCAGTAACATTACATAATTGTAGAACTAAAATGCTGTTTTGTTGCTAGTTTTTTTTTTTTTTAACTGGACAGATGTAAACCCTTTAAAAATGTTAAAAGTAAGTATCATGAAATGTCATTTCAGTTGTTTTTTACATTGCTCTTACAGTTTATGGTATTTGCATTCATTCTGAGTGGTTCTCTCACATTGCGTTAGTGTCATTTTCCACAAAATATGCTGTACCTGGCTTTGAGCTTGTCTGTAGTTTCCCAAGGGAGTGAACAGCCTTCCTTATTCCATTTAAGTGATTTAATAATGTAACTATTAAACTCTGCCCCCTACCCTACATATACTCATATGTTTAAGTAGGGCAGATAGTGGAAATGTTACATTGTCACACTCTAGGATGAAAATGTATTGGTAACATCAAGTACAATATATGGATAATGTTAAACCAGTTTACTGAAGGTGACTTTTGGCATAAGTAATATGTATGGTATGAAATATGGAAAACCATTAACGACTGTAACACACCACACCACTGCCCGGGGATGCCAGCACACCACTGCCCAGGGATGCCTGCACGCCACTGTCCGGGGATGCCTGCACG